>NW_007727609.1:339625-356368 GCF_000696425.1 Galeopterus variegatus | reverse complement strand
TTCACCTGTTAATGGACATTTGGGTTGTTTCCAGTTTTTGGATATTACAAATAAGGTGCTATGAATATTCATGTTCAAGTCTTTGTGTGGACATGTGCTTTCGTTTTTCTTGGACAAATAGGAGTGGAATAGTTGAGTCAGGTGGTAGGTGTATGTTTACTTTTTTACAAAGCTGCCTGTATTCGAAAGTGGTTGTACCATTTTGCATTCTCCGCCAGCGATGTATAAGCGCTGTCCTCTTTAAACTGACCAAAAAGCCCTTTTTTTCCATGCTTTCCTCTTGGCTAATGGAATACGCCTCTCTCTGTCCTCAGGGCACATATGAGACAGGTGAGGACAGTTAAGGACCAGAGCTGGAGACACATATAGATGAGTAGATGGGTGGATGAATGTAATACTTGCAGATAGATTCCTCTTGGCTAATGGAATACGCCTCTCTCTGTCCTCAGGGCACATATGAGACAGGTGAGGATAGTAGTTAAGGACCAGAGCTGGAGACACATATAGATGAGTAGATGGGTGGATGAATGTAATACTTGCAGATAGATAGTTGTCTTGCCAGCTCTTTTTTTTTTTCTTCATCTTTCTGTTTCTTTTTATCTGTCATAGGCACCGAAGAAACAGGCACTGGCCAGATTACATCACCTACATCAGATTATTAATAAATCTCTCTTTGTCACTGAATGATTGATATTTTTGTCCCTTGCCTGCAGGTGCCCAGACACAATGTCACAACCCTCGAGATCCAACACTGGCAGGAAGTAGGAGACTTCCTTGTCTCCTCTGACTCTCATACTCACCATGTCTTCGACTCAGGGCAATGGGCAACACTGGAAGTCCCTGGAGTCAGTGGGCATTAGCCGCAAAGAGCTGGCAATGGCCGAAGCCCTGCAGATGGAGTACGATGCTCTGTCCCGGCTCCGGCATGACAAGAAGGAGAGCAGAGCCAAGCAGAACACAGACCCCTCTCTCATCCACTGGGATGAGCCTGTCTTAGACTTCTACAGCAAGCCGGCAGGAAGGCAGCGCGACCTCAAGCTCTTACGCGGTCTCTCTGGCTCCGATCCTACCCTCAATTACAACTCGCTCTCCCCGCAGGAAGGGCTGCCCAGCCACTCTACCTCCCAGAGTCCCCAGCCTGGCCCTGATGCCTGGCCCAAAGGCTCCCTGTCTGGAGACTATCTCTACATTTTTGATGGCTCAGATGGGGGGCTGTCTTTGTCCCCAGCACCAGGGGACATAGACGGTTCTTGCAAGAAACTGTCACCACCTCCTCTGCCTCCCCGAGTCTCTATCTGGGACACACCTCCCCTGCCTCCCAGAAAGGGGTCCTCCTCATCCTCCAAGATCTCCCAGCCAAATGACATCAACACTTTTTCTTTGGTCGAACAACCACTAGGCAAACTGCTAGGGCCTCAGATCCTAGAAGAGGAAGAGTTGCCAGGAGGTGGGGGTCAGGGGCACCTCCTGGGCTCTGTGGACTACGATGGTATCAATGATGCAATCACAAGGCTCAACTTGAAGTCAACTTATGATGCAGAGATGTTGCAGGACGCCACCAGAGGCTGGAAGGAGGGCCGAGGGCCCCTAGACTTCAGCAAAGATACCTCTGGAAAACCTGTGGCCCGGAGCAAGACCATGCCCCCTCAGGTGCCCCCCCGTACCTATGCCTCCCGCTATGCCAACCGAAAAAACGTGATGCCTGGCAAGAACCACCGGATGTCTGCTGCTCCGGTGAGGACCTTATTGTGTTTCTTCTGTCCCACTTTCCCCATGTCATTCAGAAACAAGGACTAGACCCTCTTCCTTATTTGCATTCCAATCCAAATCTGCCAAGTGTCCAGCCATTAGTCTTCTCCATCCCTCTGCTTCTGCCATTGGGACCCTGGGCCCTGGTGGGGGAGAGGTCCAAGGCAGTCTTAATTGGAGGGGGCAGGAGGGTATGGGGAGGGAGGGTCATCAGTAGAGGTATGGCTCCTTTTCAGGTCCAAGTTTCATGTATCTTGGCCAAAATGGCCTGACTGGGGGCAGGCGTTTTGGAATCCTGGTTCCTAGTGTGTGCCCACTTCGTAATGTAAAGACTGAATTAGGAGTGAGGGAATTCATTATTGACTGTGGCTGAATGGCTCCGTGCACTTGAGCAAGTTGCTTCCGCTTTCTGAGGCCCTGCTCTGCCAAAAACGCTGCATGGTGATGAAGATCATTCATAAGATCACCCGCTTGTTTAGTGCTCACTGAATACCAGACTCTGGTCCAGATCTCCACAACAACCCTGCCTGATAGTCCAAAGCCACACAGCAAGAAACGACAGAGCTAGCGTTCAGCCCTGGTGTCTCTCGTTCCAGAGGCCCCTCTCTCTCCCTCGCCTGTTCTCTCTCTCCCCCTCCCTGTCTCTGTCTCTCTGTTTTTTGTTGTGGTAAAATCTATATAACGTAAAATTTACCATCTTAACCTTTTATTAGTGTATAGTTCAGTGACATTAAGTACATTCACACTGTGGTGCAGCCTTCACAGCTGTGCATCTCCACCCACTCTCTTTTTGCGATGAAAATATTTAGAAAAAATATGTAGTATGACAATAACAACTTTACCTTTATCAGTGCATAGCGTGAAATAGCCAAGTGTCTACATTGGAGTCCTGGGTGGATTCTAGGGCAGCTTTGACCTTTTTTCTGATTTAGAGGAGTGTCAGCAGCATCTCCATGGGGGCGGGGGGGGGGATCTGCAGGTCACTTTGTATTTCACCCTTGACCCCTGGAAACCCTGGCCGCAAGCAGTCAAGAGTCACCCGTGGCTGGTGACTTCCGAGCAGCCTTGTGTTCCATCTCCTTCCATCTCTGCTTCCTCCTTGTCCATTGTCTAAGGGACACTGGGACTTTCCCGCCGTGAGTCCAGCCTTTGGGATCCTTCCCAACTCTAAAGAGCTATGCAGTCATTCCTTCCTCTGCTTCTGCTAAGAGAGTCCCCCCAGAAGCAGAATCAGCTCCTGGGCTAAGCCATAGCCCTAGAGCGGGGGGGGGGGGGGGGGGATCTGCAGGTCACTTTGTATTTCACCCTTGACCCCTGGAAACCCTGGCCGCAAGCAGTCAAGAGTCACCCGTGGCTGGTGACTTCCGAGCAGCCTTGTGTTCCATCTCCTTCCATCTCTGCTTCCTCCTTGTCCATTGTCTAAGGGACACTGGGACTTTCCCGCCGTGAGTCCAGCCTTTGGGATCCTTCCCAACTCTAAAGAGCTATGCAGTCATTCCTTCCTCTGCTTCTGCTAAGAGAGTCCCCCCAGAAGCAGAATCAGCTCCTGGGCTAAGCCATAGCCCTAGAGCTGAGGGCTTTTTAAAGGCCCTGCTCTGAGAGGTGGGGCTGCTCCTGCTATTTATAGGGACTGGGAGATTCCTGTTCCCAGCTCCAAGTTTCTCACTGAGTCAGGCCACCCTGGTAGGTGGTCACCTCTGTCGCTCCCTCTCTCTCCTGCCTCTCTCTCCCCCCTGACCCCTTCCCCATCCCCTGCATGTCATCAGGGTTCCAAGAGGGAGCTCGGTCTAGAGTCTCCTTGAAGAAGTGAGGGCAAAGCTAAGAACTCCTGCCAGTTCTTAGGGGGGAAATGCGGCCTTGGTCTCCCCCACCTCAGCTTGGTGCACGGGCCCAGCCTACTGGGAGGGGGGACCCCTTGGGCTCTCGGCCTATACCACCACCCCGCCTTCGCCGGGCTTCCAGCCGGAGGGACCCTCCTTATACCAGGCCTGCGGAGCCAGCTCTGGAAATGGCTGGCTCCAAATGCCAGCCTGGTACCCCCGCTGCCAGCCTCTGCCCGGCAGATTCCCCCAGCCAGCATCGGGCGATGCCACCAGGGCCTGCCAGCCGGGCAAACGTAAGTGGCTTTTGTTTTCTTATGGTGCCAGTGAGTAGTACTGAGAGGGCATGAAAATGGCCTTCAGTAGCCACTCTGTTCTCTTCCTCTCCCTCTCTCCCTCTCTCGCCTGTCCTCCCTCCCCCCCTCTTTCTCTCTCTCTCTCTCTTTTGTGGGTTAATTGCTGACAGTGGTGCTATTGTTTTGACTGGCACACAGGCATGAACTTGGCAGAACCAGGGCCTCACATGCCAACTGCCCCCACTGCTGCCCTCTGCTCTTTGTGCCCACCCCCATGCACACCCAGGGGAGCAAGGCTAATGAAAGAGTCACCCAGAGGTCTGGATATTCAAACGAGGAGCTCGGTTGCTGCCATCTGCCCCAAGGGGCAGGGAGGACCTGAGAATAGCCAGTGGGGAGGGTGACAGGTGAGGTGTTACGGTGTTCACAGGCCAAGCACTAGGCTCCCCCGGAAGCAGCTGTTGGAACTGGCTGCCTTCACCAGATGCAGGCTGGGACTCCATCCGAGTGGAAGCCTCATCCCCAGTGTGGCTGGGCAGGCCTGTCAGGCAGAACCTGTCACTACCAGCTCTCCCCCTTACTTCCTCCTCCCTAAGGCTGGGCTGCAGGCCTCATTTGAGGGCTTCATTAGAATCCCTCCTGGGTAACTGAAAGCAGCTCTGGAAGGGGAAACAGTCTGGGGCCTCATCTGAGAATCCCACCACCACACACCTGGTCTGGGAGAGGAAGTGGGGCCAAAGCAGGCTCCCTGACCTTCCAGCTGCTCAGAACCAGCAGACTCAGGAGCCAGGAGGGGCCAAGCCTTCTACCAGGTTCTCTCCTGTCCAGACTGCTGCTTTGATGCTTTCTTACTCAAATAGCATTTACTGAGAAGGCACGTGGGTCTGAGTCATCTCCTCCATCTAAGGACTCGGCCTCTCTCTGCTTTGGCTCCCTGGGGCTTGCCGTGGATGTTGAGGCTTTTGCCCAGGGACAAGCTTCCTGGGGACCATTTGGGCACCCCACCTGTCCTAGCCTCAGTGGAGGGGCTGGGAAAAAAAGCTGCTTGCTCTGCTCACCACAAGCCTCTGGGAGCATCGCCCAGAAAGCCCTCTCCACAGCTGTGGCCCAGCAGTGCCATGCACAGCCTAACCAGCTGCATTAAGCTCATCAGACTCTTTCCTCCCTAAGGGGGGTTTGGCCACGCTCTTGTCCCACCTGTCCTAGCCTCAGTGGAGGGGCTGGGAAAAAAAGCTGCTTGCTCTGCTCACCACACGCCTCTGGGAGCATCGCCCAGAAAGCCCTCTCCACAGCTGTGGCCCAGCAGTGCCATGCACAGCCTAACCAGCTGCATTAAGCTCATCAGACACTTTCCTCCCTAAGGGGGGTTTGGCCACGCTCTTGCCCGTCCCACTCAGGCTTCCATACTCAGCCAAAGCTTCAACTCCTTTTCCAACTTGGCTCTTGGTCTCCTAGGACAGCCTATAAATGTATTCCTGGATATTCCCATATTTTCTTGAGTCCTGTCCATTGACTGTTGAAGGGCTAGAAAGTCTTTACACCTAGAGTTTAAGAGTTTAGATCTGGGAGTACCTTAGGGGAGGGGATGTCATGAGAGAAAAGGTGCTGAGTCAGCTTCTCTTCTCTTAAAGGTGGGCTCCCAGCCCCACACCACCGCCAATGGCCACGAGTTGTTCGAGGTCTCAGAGGAGAGAGATGAGGAAGTTGCTGCATTTTGCCACATGCTGGAAATGTGAGAGTTTAAGAATGGGGCAGGGGATTTGGGAGGGCTGTGGAAGCTATGGAGGAGGGTTGCCCATTTCAGAACTTTCTTTAGGAAGGAAAAAGAGCCATATTAAATAAACCTCAATTCATGGCTATGGGGATGTTTTTTGAAATCTTAGATGTTTCACATTTTTAACAAAATTCATGAAACCTCCATCTTACAGCCAAATTACCCTGATCACTTTAGGCTGCGGCTTTCAGTTGCCCTTAGGAGCAAATGCAGCCCATGTGGAGATAAGAGTGTTATCTGGAACAAAGAGAGAAAGGAAATGGATTCATAAAAATTTTCCGTTAAACTTAGCATGGAAAGCTTTGTCATATAAGTATCCCTACTGCTCAGCTGTGGCAAACATTTTGCTACTGTAGCAGATGTGTCAGGAACACAGTTTCCCAGAGCTGCTTTCCCACTGCCCCTATCCTGGCCTGCAGACCTGGAGGACCTGGCTGAGTGGGGACAGGGGGGCCCTTGGGCCTCAGGGCAGGAGGGTCCCAGCAGGCCTCCTCTAGACTGCTCTCCTCTGAAGCCACAGCAAGGGTCCTTTTCATTCTCTTCCTGTACAGCCTTCGATCTGGTTCTGACATCCAAGACTACTCCCTCACTGGATATGTCTGGAGTGCTGTCACCCCAAGTCCAGAGCACCTTGGGGATGAGGTCAACCTGAAGGTGACCGTGTTGTGTGACAGCCTTCGGGAGCCACTCACTTTTACCTGCAACTGTAAGTTAGTTGGGGAGGGGGTGGGAATGGTGAGCACCCCTTGTGGTAGGTCAGGGATGACTGTGTGATGGACATAGGATGCTCTGGCCTTGATCCCAGTTCTCCTTGTGGCCCAGAAGAGGAGTAGTGGGGAGGCTCATTTGGGGAACAGGCTCTAGGGCTGGCTTTCGAGGTTCACAGTCACTTTTCCCAGTCCCAGCCTGTTTGTTTGCCTGCTTTATCTGGTTGGTGGTGGTGCTGGAGAATGCTTAATTACTTGGGGATGGGGCATCAGGGTGGGGAAGCTGAGCCCCACTGGCCCCAGCACCTACCATCATTGCCCCCCACCTCACCCCTTACAGGTTCCTCCACTGTAGACTTGCTCATCCACCAAACCCTGTGCTACACCCATGATGAACTGAGGGAAGTGGATGTGGCTGACTTTGTGCTGAAGCCCTGTGGGTTGGAGGAGTTCCTGCAGAAGTGAGTGAGCTGGTGGGGACAGGCCGGGTGGGAGGCAGCCCGTGCCTTCTGGGCAGTAAGATCATGAGGGGGCTTCATTGGGGTGGTGTTGGGCTCCAGGGCTAGCAGCTCCGCCCTAATCCCTCAGTCAGGACTCCTACTTTCTGGGCACAGTCTCAGCCACGTCGCACTTTCCCCAGGAGCTCCGTCTTCCAGCGGGGTTGGCTGGCTTCCTGAGCCAAGTCTGCTGTGGAAAGCTTGGAGCTGGGATTAGGCAAAGACGAGGTCATATCTGCTTGCAGACTTCTGCTTGTGGAGAGATGTGTGTATTTGGAGGCAGGGGCGGGGGGACTGTGTAGGGTTGTATCTCCTGCTCTAGATGATGCATGGTGTCTTTATGGCCGGGGGCTGGAGGAGGACTGGGCAGAAGTGCCCTTGTGGAACCTAGAGAACAATTACAATTACTCCCTCTGCCCTTTCCCCTGCCAGCACGCCTTTTCCCTGCTGGCCTGTGCAGCTGGTTATCCTCCTCCCAAAAGCTTGCCTCTAGCTCCTCTCCATCCATTGCCCTTTGCAGAAAGCAACCTCCCTGGAAAGTCTGATGTGGACCAGCTGAGGCCACCCCCTTTCTACTGCCCTGGTGCTCTGGAGGGCTGGGTTGGAGGGGAGACAGGGATGAGGTTTCTACCCCTCAGGCAGTACAGCTGTTTGGCAGCAGGTAGAAAGGAGATCTGTTCCCCCACCCCTCAAGCTTCAGGTTGGCCACTGCCCCCCACCTCTGGCCACATGGAGGAAGCAATTCTTGGGAGTGAGGGGAAGAGAGACCTACGTTTCACTTCTTAGGGGTGCCCAGTAAGTGCCACCACTCACTTTTTCTCTCTCTTACATCCAGGTCTAGGTGCAAGGATGCTCAGTCTATGGCTAGAGCATAGGATTGGCAGTCAGGACTGAAGGTTCCTTTTTTGGGTGATTTCTTCAACTTTAGGGATATTGTGGGACCCTTTTTGGCCTCTGCATCTTCATCTGGAAGTGGAGGGAAAGGACAGGGGCAGGGCCCTGCCTGCACAACCCCAGGAGCACCGTTCAGACATGCTCCCTGTGCCACTCGCTTTCCCCTAGAGGGATAAGGAAGGCTCTTCCTGGCAGAAAGAGCCCAGGCAGCCTGACAGTGTTAGAAGGGAGTGAGGGGCATAGTGGGTAAGTTGGAGCTCGTGGTCACACCATCATGCTGGTTTGAATTCTGGCTTGCCACTTACTAGTTGTAAAGCCTGACTCTGAATGTCTTCTGTAAAATGTGGTGAGGGTTGAATGTGAGAATGACCCAAGGAGCAATCAATAAATACTAGCAAGGAAGGACCAGCACAAAGAGAGGGCTCTTGGGGCTCTGGATTGGACAGATACTGCCATTTCCCTGCAGCACCTCTAATCCCGGGCCCCCCAAGTCTAGAGGTAGTGGGGGCTATCAGGTTCTGCCTTCCTGCCAAGACCCAGGTGGAGTGTTCCCAGTGACGTGGAACAGGGTCAGTGGTCCTTGGGTCACACCCCACCCCCACTGAATACACACAGAGGAAGCCTTCAGAGAAGATTAAGGAAACCCCCAGGGGACCTGGTCCAGGAGCCCCCTCCCATTCAACAGAAAAGCAGCAGTGCTGGTTCCTGGACCAACCCCATGCCCCCCGACACTTGGCAACTGCCCTGGGGTGGGGTGGAAAGGACCCTCAGGGATTCCAGAAAGCTGCTAGTTCCCAAGGAAGCCCTCAGGTTTCCTAGCCCTGCGTGGCAGGAGGGGCTGATACTGAGCATTGGTCCAGGATGCTGGCTGCTCTCAGATAAGAACCTTGAGACAGTCCCTGGGGAGGGCTGGGTTTCCTGCCACCTCCCCTGGCCCCACCACACTCTTCCTTCCTCCCAGACCCTCCCACCAGGCCCAGCCCTCATCCTCAGGTTTTGGCTGCACTTCAATTTTAGCAGGCTGGGGTCTCGACCAGAGGCCTGGCCCCTCAGCGTGTGGAGACCCCCTTAAGTCCTCACTGCACCTGGACCTCCCCTGGCTTCTGCACACACTCCTCCCCTCTGCACTCTCCTCTCCCCTCCATTTTTGGCCTGTATTCCCGGCTGTGCTGAGGAAGGAAGTCTCTTTCCGGCTTCTGTTACCCAGCTGCTGGGACCCAGCCCAGGCCTGCAGTGCTGGCCTGGAGGTGGCCTCACTCCGCCCCTTCTCTTGGGTTTCCTTTCTGATGCAGGTGTGATTTGGAGGAGAGAAAGAGGTGGGTCACAGGGGGACTCCCTAGGCCTCCTTCTCTGAAATGGGATGGCAGGGGGATCTCACTCACATGGGGTGGGAGTGTCTTAGGAAGTCTGTAGAGATCTGTATGGTTATTCACAATCAGGCAGGACCCATGGAGGGAGGGGACAAACAGAACTTTGATAGGGATAATAAGTCTGGAATCTGGGTGGGTTTGCTGTATTTGGCCTCAGCACCCTCCATTGGTAACCCGGGAAGTCACTCACTGAGCTCCCACCCCAGAGCCTGAGCACAGGCTGGCTCCCAGCATCCCTCCTCTCGGTTGTTGCATCTACTGAAGCCAAGAGAATGGGGTTTAAACAACTGCCCCCTGAAGTCCCTCTGTTTCCCACTCTCTAGCACTTCCACCCCTGGAGTGAACCAGTGATAACAACACAGGTCATAAATACCTGGGAGAGTCAGTATTTGCACAATATAGGTTAAGTATATTGCGTGGCTTTTGTTTAGACAGATCTCCCTTCCTTCCCCCAAGCTCTACCATGATATTTTCCAGGAGCCAAGGTAGGGGGTGCAGCATAGGTACTACCCCCTCACCTCCACCTTCTTCCTATTTCTCCCCAAGGCTAAGGTATGCATTTCCCTTCCCACTGAGTTCCCCGGATGCTAATGGTCTTGTTCCCCTACTCCACCAGCAAGCATGCCTTGGGCAGCCATGAGTACATTCAATACTGCCGCAAGTTTGATATCGACATTCGGCTACAGCTGATGGAGCAGAAGGCCGTTCGCAGTGACCTGGCCCGGACGGTTCGTGTGTGTGTGTGTGTGTGTGTGTGTGTGGAGATTGATGGTTGCACAGAAATGGGGAGGTGGAGTGGGCAGAGAGTGATTTGGAACCCATTAGGTGGGAGTGGGGTAGGAGTGCTGGGCTGAGATAAGGGCACCAGCCCTTCCCTGAATAAGGCACTTCTTACACAGGTGAATGATGACCAGAGCCCCTCCACCTTGAACTACCTCGTCCATCTGCAAGAGAGGCCAGTCAAACAGACCATCAGCAGGTGAGACTGGGTGCCATCTTGGATGTGGCACCAGGAACTGTGAGGGGATCCCAGCAGATATGCTTGGCTGCCTCCCAGCCAGGGTCGAGGGATTCTTGCAGGTGTCAGAGTCATGTCTGGGAAGATCCCCACTCCAGGCCATGTTTCATCCCCTCCTTCTATTTTGCCACCATTTTCTAGATGAGAGGTGGAGAAGTAGAAAGGACTCTCCCTCCTTTAGTCTTCATGGGACATATGGGAAGAGTGGGAGCCCCTTTAAATTACAATCTGATCTTGAGCTGAGGAGATGGAGGGAGAGAATGGGCTGCCCAAGGCACTGGGTCCTTCTGAGCTCTCCAGCGCTTTTTCCCTGCCCCCAACTCCCCAGGCAGGCCCTGAGTCTTCTGTTCGACACCTACCACAATGAAGTGGATGCCTTCCTGCTGGCTGATGTGAGTACAGATCCTGGGGGCCGATGCAGCCACCAAAGTCTCCTCCCCTCCTCTTCCTCAGTCCTCCTGTGATCAGCCAGCCTATGAGGGATCCGGACAGATGCTGGAAATCTGTCAGCAGAGCTCTTTTCATCTCCCTGCTCGTGGGCAAACTGAGACTACTGGCTGTTGGGCAGTGGCCAGTGTGTGAAAGGGTCCTGCTCCTCTGTAGAAAAGTAGGTTGGGAAACCATGCCCTGATCCTGATCTCTGGAGCAGGATGTCTCCAGAGCTAAGCGATGTGGAGTTATTGCTGCAACTGCTACGCTTGAATGTGCCCTGGAGTGTACACTGTTAGCAGTGCCAGGAACCTCTGGTCTGAGAGGTTCTGTTGTGCTGGTGTCACAGGTAGAAAACCATCAGGAGGAGGGTTGCAAATGCAGGGAGGGGCCAAAGCTTTCCCCACTTGGGACTCACTTGTAGTCTCAAGCCTGAAAATGATGAGAATAAACATTTGCCCCAAAAGTCATAAAGCTAAAGAAAATCTAACAGTGATCTTCAAAAACAAACCCTGTCTCATAGATCCATTTAATAGTTGTCATAGACTCTTCCCTTTTGGGGGGTTCAGCATTATGTCTAGTTCAACCCTCTTCCACTGCCAGAATCCCCTCTCGCAGCCCCTGCTTGAACATTTACAGTGATGATGGGGAAGTCCTCTGAATACCTGTTCTGTGCTAGTGTGGCCCTGTGGGGGTGGCTGCTGGGGGTAGAGAGGGATAAGAATCGTCTTTGCCTTTGGAAAGCTTGTGCTCTTGATAGAAAAATGGAAGAGTGACAGAGCTATTCGTAGACAGAACAGGATGGTAATAAGTTAACTGAGGGCTCCTGGAGGGTACTAGAAAGAGGGGTTGTCCAGAGAAGGCTTTGTGAGGAAGGTAGTATTTAAACTTATAACAGGGCTGGACGGGTGAGGGAATTCCAAGAGAGACTGCAGGAACCAAAGTGCAGAGGGAAGGGTATGGGTGTGGCATGTGTATGGAACTGAGATGAGATTTGTCTGGAAATTCTGTGGTGCACGTTATGAGAAATAAGTCTGGGTAGGCAAGAGGTGCCTCAATGTGGTCTCTTTGGCTTCCTTGCTATTCCCTATGGATTGATTTTCTTGAAACTGCAGGTCTCTGGGGGAGACTATGTGTTTATATAGTATCAGTGGATTGCAGCTGATGGGACACTGGGAAGAAGAGGAGATTTGGGGGGAATGGCTGAAAGAATCTGGAGTGTGGGCATGGCCCGTTTAATTAAGTGGGAGAGATTGTTTGCTGATGCCAGATATTTGAAAATAAAGCACACATTGTGCTAGTTCCTCCTGAGGATCATGAGCCCCTGCTTTTCCCGATCCATCCCTTTAAAGATTGGGGTGCTGGAGGCCGAGAGCATGAGAGCAGAGCCTGCCAGCCTCACTGTGCCACCTCCTGCAGGGGGACTTCCCACTGAAGGCTGACAGGGTGGTCCAGTCCGTCAAGGCCATCTGCAATGCCCTGGCTGCTGTGGAAACCCCTGAGATCACCAACGCTCTCAACCAGCTGCCCCCCTGCCCCTCCCGCATGCAGCCTAAAATTCAGAAGGTAAATGGGTCCAGGGGTGCTAGCTTGGGAAAGGAGGAGGGGAATATTCACAGGTAATTGAATTGCCCATTGCTAGTGTGATTAGATGTCTGCTTATTAAAGGGCTCGTCTCTCCACCGGCATCTTTTATGTTTAAGCAGTTCAACCATAAGAGTTCTTGGAGAGTGGGTGCCAACTGTGTCCCCTCTTTCTGAGGATGAGGACAGGCTAGGGTCTGCTCCCTGGGACTGACTGTCACGAGCCCAGGCTAATAAAGGCTTTATGTGCAGTCACCATGGCATGACCTGACAGATTGCATATCCATCAGGGTGCAAATCAAAACCAGGAGGAACACCTCCTTAGTGCCGGGGGCTCCGTGACTCCACAGTGGGGGCTGTGTGCTCTGCAGACGGGGCTAGCACTGTAGGCCCTGTCGTCTGCAGCAGAGTGGCCTGAGGCTTGGGATGTCTCATTTGGGTGGACACGATGATTTTTATCCTCTGTCCGCTCACTCTGTGCATCACACGGACCTGGTACAAACCATTACTCTATCCTCCCTGGGGAATCTCTGCTCCTCACGTTTCAGCCCAGTCTACTCCAGATGAGCGCAGCTATGAAAAGCGCTTCTTCCAGCTGTGATGAAAAAGGCTGTGGCCCTGAAGCTCACTCCCTCTTCTTTTTCCCCAACAGGATCCCAGCATCTTGGCTGTGAGGGAAAACCGAGGTAAGAGAGCTGCTCACCATCTTTATCCAGTAGGGGCAGCTGAAATCTGTTGTCTCCTCCCAGATTCCTTTTTCTCCCTGGCCCCCTTGATTTATGTGTCCGAGTTCGCCTGCTCTGTGTGTGTGTGTGTGTTTTCTTCTATGAGGTGTGGACACAGCTGGAGAGCACATTTCTTTCCACCAAGTGTTTTCTCATTATTTTTACTAGTCATTCCTTGCAGTGTCCCTGGGAGATGGTGATGAGGTGGTGTAAATGTGGGCGTGGCGAGGCAAAGCTAGCACTGGGGTCCAGATGGGAAAGCTCCTGCTTGGTAGGTTGTGACTCTTCTGCAGGAGCCTCACAAGCCCCATGTAGAAGGGGCCTTGGGAGAGGGTGAGAAAGAATTTTTCACTAGGATTTCTCTAGGTTTCCCCTGTTGAGCCCTTCAAGCAGAACTTTGCCCTAAAAGCCCACATTACTGGGATTCTTACAGTGATTCCCAGTCTTTTGGATTTCATGGATCAATGAAGTCTCCCAAAAAGTATTTTGGAGACCAAGATAGAATTGCCAGCTTTTCACTGTGCCAAGCAATGACTTTTTTGAAGTAACTGACAATTATTATTATTACCATCATTTCTTAAAAGAAAGGATATTTTAATGCTGAATAAGTAGTAATATATGAAAATAAGGACCACGTTTAAAGTTGAATAACTATCACTTTATGAAAAGTTCACAATATATTCATGTCTTTTTCTCATTTCACCACAGATGGGTGAACTTTGTCACAGCTGTTAGAAACTGACTGGCATTTGGGGACCACTGTCCTAGGCTATCCTGTCCTAGCTAGTGCCATTGCAACAAGATGGGACTTGCTGACACCTCACGAGTTTCCCTTCTGACCCCTTCCTTTCACAGAGAAGGTGGTGGAAGCCCTGACAGCTGCCATCTTGGACCTGGTGGAGCTGTACTGCAACACGTTCAATGCAGACTTTCAGACGGCAGTCCCTGGGAGCCGCAAGCATGATCTGGTCCAGGAGGCCTGCCATTTCACCGGGGCCCTGGCCTTCACGGTCTATGCCACCCACCGCATCCCCATCACCTGGGCCACCAGGTGAGCCCAGGGCTGAGTAGCCTCTAGGGATTGAGCTAAGTTTCATTACTGGATGTTTTCAAATCTGTGTGCGACCCCATGGTCCTAAGTCTTAGGATGAGTGGCATTCTGGTGCAATGGGGCTGCAGGGGTGAGCCAAGTGCCTAAGGCAGACCTGGGCTGGGACGTCCCAGAGGAGGAGATAGAGAGTGTCCTGCCATCCCCTCTCAGTGCTGGCTGCCTCAGCATCCCTGCCCCCTCCAGATCCAAGGGCAACTGAGGGAGATGTGGTGACAGATGGCCGTTCCCAGATAGAGTGCATGCCCCATGGCCTGAGTGGCATTCTGGTGCAATGGGGCTGCAGGGGTGAGCCAAGTGCCTAAGGCAGACCTGGGGTGGGACGTCCCAGAGGAGGAGATAGAGAGTGTCCTGCCATCCCCTCTCAGTGCTGGCTTCCTCAGCATCCCTGCCCCCTCCAGATCCAAGGGCAACTGAGGGAGATGTGGTGACAGATGGCCGTTCCCAGATAGAGTGCATGCCCCATGGCCAATGACTGCACCCCCCTGCAGATGCACAATGGGAGAGGGTGGGGAGGTGGGGGATGACCCTTTGTCTGGGGTTCCCTAGTCCTGCAGGGGTGAGCGGAGGAGACACTCATTCGGTAATCCTCTGTTCCTCTGCCTGGTCCCTAGCATCCAAGTCCTGGCGGAACAGGCACTTGGGCCTATTCCCCACCCACCCCCTCCCCTACTCCCACTCCTCCCTTCCCCTTCTCTCTTTGTTCCTCACTTAATGTATTCCTCTGGGCGACTGGCGGAGAACAAAGGAGGCAGCCTGGGAAACCGGGGCCTCCTCTGACCTCTTCTGTCAGGCACCTGTCATGAGCTACAGGGACCCCCATGTGTTGGCATTTCATGTCAGCATATGTCGTTTTCCTCCCCCACCCTCCTGGCCTGCACATGCTCGTGTATGCGCGTGCGCGCACACACACACACACACACACACACACACACATATGGGGGACACACAGACACACAGAGTCAACCCAATGGGCTGGAGCTGTTAGGAGGAGGCTGGATGGCCCGTTCCCTTTACAGAAGAAGAACCTCGGGGACAGGGATCCAGATTGAGTTGCTTCTCCCTGAGCACACTTCCTTAAATCCAAATTGTCTGTCCTGTCCCCTGACCACATGGTACAGTCCCCAGAGACTGAGCGGAGTTTTACTAGGGGAAATGGAGTCTTGCCTTAGGGAGACTCAGAGGTTTGGGTGACTGAGATCAGTTTTGGGAGCTGGGTATTCTGACCTGCTCCCCTTCTTTTGTAGCTATGAAGATTTCTACCTCTCCTGCTCCCTTAGCCACGGAGGCAAGGAGCTGTGCAGCCCCCTGCAGACCCGAAGAGCTCACTTCTCCAAGTACCTCTTCCACCTCATCATCTGGGACCAGCAGTAAGCCCTCCCCCAGCTCCAGTGTCAAGGCATTGCAGACTTGCTCATCCTTGTGAATGCCCCTGGGGTCAGATAACCAGACCTAACCAGGGGCATGCATGGGTTAAACCAGGCCCCATTGCTAAGTCTAACCAGACAAGTATTTCAACCTCTTGAGTCTCCACTTCCTTGACTCTTAAATAAGGATAAGTAGAGTTTCTACCTCTCAAGTTGTTAGGATACAATGAGAAGTATCCATAAAAGGCTCTTTGTAAACCATAAAAGACGATATAAACGTTAGCTGTTAATTTTAACAATACTTCATTGTTTTGATCTTGTCTCCCTTAAAGAGTTTTAGTCTGAGGGATTCTCATTCTCTCCCTACTTCCCAAAGTTTTCATAGAATAGGGAGAGGAGACTGTGCTTTCTGCTCTATAGATAGAGCAGGGAAGGTTGTCTCGAGGAAAGAACCCAGTGCCTGGAGCACAGACTAAGGCTCTCTTCTAGTTCTGTCTCTACTCCTACATTCTCTCTAGCCTCTCTGTGCCTGTTTCTCAAACTGAGAAATTGGGACATTTTTAACTTGGAGGCAGTTGCAGCACTGAGACGAGATAGGCAGGTTATAAATAGAAATATGAAACCATAGCACGAGATAGTCTCAATCATCATTTATTAAGAGTAATCTGGTGTCGGGAGGGTAGGTGTCAGCCGAGCAAAGCAGGAAGGAAATGGAGGCGAGAGTGCCCTGAGCAGCAGCGTTGCAGGTGTTTGCCTGCCCCGTCTGTGCAGCGCTCTGTCCTCCCTCCAGACAGTCAGTTCACTGCCCCCAGCTTCACTTCCCCTGCCTGACTTCCTCCAAATTCTCATCTGCAGAGCAGCACTGCAAACTTACGTATTTGAAGTGCAGATTAAAGAGGCTGAGAAGGGTGAAGGAGGCTGAAATAGATGGATGAAGAGAGTATGGAAATGCTGGGAGGGATGGGTCATTTTGCAGGTGGACAACTGTGGAGACAGGCCCTTTCTCCTGTCTTTCACACTTAGGTAATTCTTAGAGCAAGAAAGGTGTACATGAAGGGCCTTAAGCAAACCACCACCAGGCCAGCAGAAACTCCCTGGAGGCAGAGGATAACTGCATTAAATGGCCCCTGAGTTTCACCGTCCCCTTGGGATTCTCTGGCCTCAGTTACTCTTGCTGTCAAAGCAACGGGGTACTATGCAGTGTTCTGGACCAGAAGGACCCCCCTAAATCAGCTTTCGATCCTTTTCCCATACAGTATCAGAGGTATAGAAGCAGCCTACCCATTGGGTCTCATTGTGCTCTCTGTCTGAGGTCTCTACCTTCAATCCCAAAGGGCTGATTCCATGCCTAGAGCCTTGTGGAGGGCATCATCTCCGCACTGCCCATCCAAGTGCCCTTCAGTGTC
>NW_007727609.1:334611-338928 GCF_000696425.1 Galeopterus variegatus | reverse complement strand
CTCTCCTTCTTATTGTTTGTGCAACCTTAGGCGGGTCATTCAACCTAGAATGGAGAAGATAGTAGGGCCCACCCTGCAGGATTGTTTGAGGCGCAGTTAGGACACTGTATACGTAAAGTACTTGGCACAGTGCCTAGCACATGATAAATGTTTTTTTCTCAGCTGGGGAGCCCTTTCAGTTCTGGTTTCTCTGTTCCAGGTGACTGACAAAGCGGCTGATACATGAGGATATTTGTGCATGAAAGTAGTATCTGCATAGCCCAGTTTTAGTGCACTCGCCACAATGTCACATAGCAAAAAGTACACAGACAGTGAGTACACACATCACACAAGTGAAACTGTGTTCCCCTTTTCCTTGAAGAGGAAACTGAGGCACATGTGAGTTAAGTTGCCCAAGGTTGTGAGGGGTGGGAACCCAGCACATTCCAGGAATCCTTCCTGGAGGAGGCAGCCCCTGTGAAGTGATGTTGAGGAATGGGTCGCAGGAAGGAAAGGGGTTTCTCAGGCAGGGAGGAAGTTCAGGGCTGCATCCAACAAAATGGTTGTCCTCATCCACCTTGGGTGAAGACCCGTGGGGGAGGTTTTGGAATAGCAGATATACTCACAAGAAAGGGGTTTCTCAGGCAGGGAGGAAGTTCAGGGCTGCATCCAACAAAATGGTTGTCCTCACCCACCTTGGGTGAAGACCCGTGGGGGAGGTTTTGGAATAGCAGATATACTCACAGACTAAGAAGAAGAGGCTTTGGCTAGTTCCAGGGCTTTCAGTTAGAAAATCTCTTCACTCTCCTTTTCCTTAAGATATGAAGCTGGAAGCTTTTTCCTTCTCAGATGAAAAGAAAGGGCTCAGAAGCAGCTCCCTTTCCCCTTTGCTGTGGGGTCAGCTGATTCTCTTTCTTGCTGCAGCCATCATAGGGATCAACTCACTCTCAAAATAGGCCCAGCAGCCGTGCTCTGCCACCTCCAGCCAAGCCCTGGCCTGGCATGTCTGCTGGCTGATGGAGGGGTCCTAATTATAGCTGCAGGCCCTCCAGGGTAGAGGCAGCTGGGACAGAGCAGGGTTCCAGTCTCTGGCAGGCGGGAGGGAGTGCCTCACTTAGGTGGAGATTCCCCTGGAGGAGTGAGGGGCAGCGGTGGAGGGAGGCTGCTTTATCCTGAAACTACTAACCTTGGGGGAGGTCGCCCCGCCTCTGTGCCCTCTGGTATAGAATCTGCTGGGCCTTGGGCTGGCCAGGAGGGTGTGACAGTGTGGACTTTGGCCCAGGGACAGCTTCCCTGAAAGGTAATGTGGGTCCTCCCTCTCTTTCTACAGCTCCCTTCCCCTCTCCACCTCACCCCACCCACAGCGACTTGTCCTGAACTTGGAGGGAGTGGCTGGGTGTGATTCAGGCAGAGGAGCCAGGGAGAGAACATCTGGGCATGGGTAGTGGTGGGCTGTGTGTCTCAATTCTCTTGGCCCTGCCAACTGGCTTTCTCACCACTCAACGACTTTGAAAAGCCCCTTCTCTTGATCACTGGCTGTGAACATGTTTTGAGCTGAGCACAAACCATCGTGTGCCCCTGGAGCAAGGAGAAGGGGATGAGAGGACAGGGGTACGGCTGTGGGGGAGGGTAAACCAAGGGCAGAGCACGTGGTGCTTCTTCCTGGCGGCTCTCAGCAGCGGGCAGTGGGGGAGAGATGGAGATTGTCAAATGGAAAAGGAGGACAAAAGGAGCAGCTTTGGTGACCCTGTGCAGAAATCCTAAACGAGGAAAGGAAGATGGCTCACAATGTGAGACATGTCTGCTGATTTGAGACGGCTCTGGCAAAGCAGGTTCTTTGTGGGCACCATGGGCAGCCCCGAAATCAGGGCATGTCTGCCTCAGTCTGTTGAGGGGTTCCAAGGACAGCACCCTGTGTTTCTGGGAGTCCAGTGGAGGTTTAGCCTGGTTTGAGACCTGTCCTGGCACTGCAGAAAGGCTTCCCCAGGGAGGACATCTGACATCCGAGACGGAAGCTGAATTCTCAGGCTCCCCTTGACTTCCCGGGCCACCTGACCCGTGAAGCCCCTCCTGATTTGGTTTCCTGTCTTCCCTCCCTAGGATCTGCTTCCCGGTGCAGGTGAACCGGCTGCCTCGGGAGACCCTGCTGTGTGCCACCCTCTATGCTCTGCCCATTCCCCTGCCCGGGAGCTCCTCGGAGGCCAACAAGCAGCGGAGGGTGCCCGAAGCCCTGGGCTGGGTCACTACTCCACTCTTCAACTTCAGGCAGTATGTGAGCCCCTGAGCTGCAGCTTCTTGGCCTTGGGAGGGAAGGAGGAGGATGGAGAGGGGCCTGCTGCTGCGCTAGCCAGTGCTCTTGGGGGGGTTGGCCATATGGGGCTCACTGGAGAATCCAGAGGGTCCCAAAGCATAGAACGAGTGACCAGGATTATTGATGTAGCCAAGAGCCACTGGGCAGGTTCGGTGACACAGGATCGTTGGGGGTGGGGGCATGAAAAAGCAATGTTCGGGTAACTGTCATCTGGTCTTGTCATTGGAAAGATCTTAGAGGTCATCTAGTCCAGCCTGTCTACCTTTTGAAGGCATCCCTGCGACCAGGTCATCTAGACCAGGGTGTGGTTAGCTCAGAAAGGCCTCCCGGAGGTGGTGAGCTTTTCTGCAGGATTTGGAAGGGGGATAAGGCCATATCTTTGGGGAGAACGAGAGAAAGGGGCATGGGGAGGTGTCTTCAAACAGAAAAGGCAGTTCTTTGGATGGGGAAGCAGGAGGAAAACCATCTGCTCAGCCAGTGGGTTTGTAGCTCATCCTCCCCTCCATCCTCCTTAGAGTCCTGACCTGTGGCCGGAAGCTTCTGGGCTTGTGGCCAGCAACACAGGAAAACCCCAGTGCCCGCTGGAGTGCACCAAATTTCCACCAGCCAGACAGTGTCATCCTGCAGGTGAGACCCCAGATCCTCCCTTCCACCCACCCACCAAGACCACTCCAGAGTCAACTCCAAGTCTTCTTCCTTGAGGTTTGGGCTGGGACAGGAGGAGAAAGTGCTGGAACTTTGGGCATGGAATGATGATGTGACTGAGGCCACAGGGTGGATCTGGTTAGACCTAGAGTGGGAGGGTGAGCCTGTGATGTCTAGCTCCCATCTCCTGAAGGTTAAATTTAATTTCAAGGCACCTGAAGATAGGATCTGAGACCCTGTCCATCCAGGGCTCAGCTTCTCAGAGTCCCTTGTATTGAGCCCTCATGCTTCTAAGTCTGATTGAGTCTGAGCCTGTCCCCTCTTGGGGCCCAAGGGGAAGCGATCGCCCCAGACCTCACTCAGCACTTTCGCAGGGTGGATCTATCCTCTGGGGAGAAGAGGAGGAGCTGGTTAGATCCAAGGTCTAGTACCAGTTTGCAGCTCCTCTTTCTTGGGGTAATGAGATGCTTTGGAATGAAAGGTGGAATATCAAAGTTGATATAGAATGAGATAGGCCGGGCGCGGTGGCGCGCGCCTGTAGTCCCAGCTACTCGGGAGGCTGAGGCTGGAGGATCGCTTGAGCCCAGGAGTTCTGGGCTGTAGTGCGCTATGCCGATCGGGTGTCCGCACTAAGTTCGGCATCAATATGGTGACCTCCCGGGAGCGGGGGACCACCAGGTTGCCTAAGGAGGGGTGAACCGGCCCAGGTCGGAAACGGAGCAGGTCAAAACTCCCATGCTGATCAATAGAATGAGATAGAATGACGTAGAGAGAAAGCTCCGTGGGGCAGGTGTTTTTGTCTGTCTTACTCAGTATTCCGTGCAGGGCCAAGAACAATGCCCTGCACATATTAGGGTTCAATAAACATTCGTTGAATGAAATAAACTCCTTTGGAAAGTAGAACTCCTTTGGAGAACTGGGTCACTCAGCTCCGATACCCATTTTAGGAGGACAAAAGTCTGGTGGCATACGGCAAGGGGACCCCGTATCACAGACCCTAGAGTTGACAGGCTCTCACCAGCATGTGATCCCACTACCCATCAGGCAGCAGTGCCTCTGAAACCACACCGAGGGTGCCCCAGCCTGGGCGTGGGTGCTCCCAGGGGCTCAGCCTGGTGACACTTCTGTTCAGACTTCCAGGCTGTGTCCTGTCCCCTCACCTAGCTGCATCTCAACACAACCTCTTTCTCACTTGCCCTTTTTTTTCCTCTTTCTCTCTCTTTGTTTCCTTCTCATTTTTTGCTGAAAGTTACAGCTGGAAGGGACTTTAGAGATCACCAATTCCAACTGGGTTATTTGCAGGAAAGAGCCTGTGGGGGGGGGGGGGGGGGAGGGGGGACAAGGCAGGAATGCTGGGGTGTGAGAGAGAAGCTGGAGATCCA
>NW_007727609.1:317612-333654 GCF_000696425.1 Galeopterus variegatus | reverse complement strand
CTTTCCAAATAACTGCTTTCTCGATACAATGGGGGGGGGGGGGGGGGGAGGAAGGGGGCAAGGCAGGAATGCTGGGGTGTGAGAGAGAAGCTGGAGATCCAGGTAGGTGGCTGCCCCTACTAATACCGCCTATTCTCTTTCATTGTTTCTCTGATCCCATCCCTTAGATTGACTTCCCTACCTCGGCCTTTGACATCAAGTTCACCAGCCCCCCTGGAGACAAGTTCAGCCCCCGCTATGAGTTTGGCAGCCTCCGGGAGGAAGACCAACGCAAGCTTAAAGACATCATGCAGAAGGAGTCCCTGTACTGGTGAGGCCCAGGGCATCCTCTGCAGGGGCTCAGTCCCCCCACTAAGTCTATCGTGTTCTGTCTGATCTTCTTTCACCTCCCAGCACCAGGTCCCTGTTCTCCTGCTTTGGGAGCAGAGGTGGGATGGGGTTGCATTTCCACCTAGGTGGGAAGTCGTGGCAGCCCCCAGCCCTTTCTCCATGGGCTGACATTAGGAAAAGTGGAAAGGTGAGGGTCAGGAAATTAGATCTGGGAATGCCCATCCCCACCCTGGGGACTTGCTCCAGACTCGGCTACCCCGGAGGACCAGAGCTTTGCCCCACACCCCAGATATGCTGTCTATTACTTGCTGTCCATTGGGGCAGCTGGCCCGACCACTCTGCCCCCACCTCCTGCCCCTTCCATGCCAACAGCCTTTGCATTTTTATGGCCCTGTCACTTTCCAAAAAGGATCAGGTGTCAAGGCAAGCTGGCAGCTCTCAGGGGTAAGCACGTCCAGGGGCTGAGCTCATTCTTTCTCTAGGATTGGAGAAGGAGGGGTGAGAATGGAGAGCTGGAGTAGCCGGTGGGATTCAGGCTCCTCCCCTGCCTGTTCTCTCCACGTACCTCTCTGGGTCTTGCATAGTTCTGTGCTCTATTGGGTGGTGCATACAGGAGAGATGGGGCTCATCTCTCTCCCTCATGTTCCACCCAGGATAGCCAGAGTAGCTGAGTGACTACAGACCTCCCCTGCCCCCACCCCTCTGCTGACCCCTCACTTCATTAGCCCCTCAGCTCTCTTCTCCATTAGACACCTGATCCCAGGCGAGACCCAATTAGCTGCAGGTCTTGTAAAACGGACAGCTGGCCCCAGGAGGCCTCTCAGCTGCCTGGACCCTGAAGTGTGGGGACCACTGCCCTCTGGTGGTTCCACTTGGGAGTGGTGCCCTCAGGGCATCCTCTGGAGGGGTTAGTGGATTTGGTGCCCTTGGCCCATGCATTCTGCCTCAGTCTGAAATGACCCTGAGTCAGGATCAAAAGTAAGGGTTGGGCTTGGTTCCCTGGTTTCCCTAGACATACTGACTTAATTGGCATTGGGCATGACCTGGGCATGGGAAGTTGACCAAGCTCCTCCGGTGATTGTAATATGCAGCCAGGTTTGGGAACCACTGAATTTCACTGTGTATAGCATTCTCTTGGTGTGTAAGTATTCCACGCTCTGGCTGACTCTGCTGTCTCCTACTGCCCCGTTATCCTCTTCCTCCCCTCCCCCTCCCTTCCTCCTACCCCTTTACTCCATCAGGCTCACTGATGCTGACAAGAAGCGCCTGTGGGAGAAGCGATATTACTGTCACTCGGAGGTGAGCTCACTTCCCCTGGTGCTCGCCAGCGCCCCCAGCTGGGAGTGGGCTTGCCTGCCTGACATCTATGCTCTCCTGAAGCAGTGGACCCACATGAACCACCAGGATGCCCTGGGGCTCCTACATGCCACGTGAGTTGTACCACCCACCTTTCCTGACCACGATCCTTGCAGGAGCCAGGGCTTGGCATGGCCCATCCCTGAGCTGAGCCAGCCCTGGGGAAAATGGTAAAATGGGCATGGATATTCAGGGCTCTTTCATTTCTCCCTTTTGCTTTTTCTTTGTCTCATCTTTTCCCCCAATGTTATAAACATTTTCCAAACATACCACAGTGGTACAGTGAACACTCATATGCTCACCACCTGGACTCTACCACTAGCATGTGTGCTGTTTGCTTTATCGCAAGTCAGTGCACCTATCCCTCTGTCCATCTATCTCTCCACCCATCGATCTATCTTTTTTATGGATTTTTTTTTGGTAGCCAGCTGATACTTTTTTATGGATTTCGAAGTCAATTTCAAACATTATAAACTCCCTTCTAAATACATTAGCATGCATATCATTAGAGCTCAATATTCTTTTTTTTTTCTTTTGAGGCAAAATTTACATATAAGGAAATGCCGAAACTATACTTGTACATTGACTGAGTTTTGATGAATGAATACACCTGTGTGACCCAAGCCCTTATCACTATTTTAACAGTCCCCTCTTCCGTCTTTCCCTTGAAGGGCTCTCTGGAGACACCGGGTCTGAGTCTAAGACTGGGTAGCCCTTCCTAGGTGGTACCCAGGATTCCTGGCTTATTTCATGCTACTCTCAGTAATCACAATGTACCTGTCCATGTGACCTGCCTTTAGGACTTTTGGAGGTGGCAGTTTTGCTAATCTGCTAAATGAATTCAGCCAAGGTTATTGGCTTACGTAAAATTCTCTGATTCTCTGTTATTTGCCTGGCAAGCTTTGCATTAAAGGATGTTACTAAGACAAAATAATGCTTCAACCCATACAAAACCTCTTTAATTTTGAGAATTTCTGGCACAGTGGTAATCAAGGAAGAGATCTTTGGGAGTAGGGTTGAGGGCTTTATCCCATTTTCTTTAAATCATTCAAGGAATGAGAGCAGCCACCTTCCTGCTCCTCCATGGCCTGAGGTAGACTCTGACCATGGGGGAGGGCCATTTCCAAGGGTTGCTATCCAGGGAAGGTGCTCATTCTAGTGGCTTTGGCAGATCCTGGGGGATATTGCCTTGTCTGCATCCATGGCTCTAAAGCCCAGGTGTGAGGGTGCTTGGCTCACACCTGTGCCTCAGAGATTGTGACTGCGTTGTCAGGATACTGGGCTCTGTTTTGCAGCTTCCCAGACCAGGAAGTGCGTCGTATGGCTGTCCAGTGGATCGGCTCGCTCTCAGATGCTGAGCTGCTGGACTACTTGCCCCAGCTGGTGCAGGTGGGTAGATTGGCCTTCCCTCTGGTTCTGATGGTCGCATCCCCAAGACCCCGTGTCAGTCTGCATTCTGCTCCTTAGAACCCAGGATCCCCAGTAGGATAGGAATAGGTGTAGATTACAGGTAGTTAATAAAGCCTCATATTCCCTTTTTCCCAAATAGGCCCTAAAGTATGAGTGCTACCTGGACAGCCCCTTGGTGCGCTTCCTGCTGAGACGAGCTGTCTCTGATTTGAGAGTGACTCACTACTTCTTCTGGTAAAACTGCATGCAGAAAGGTGGGAGATAGATGGGTGCCCTTCACATGGGAGTATTGACTCTTAGGCATGCCGGGGTGAGGAGCTGGGTTGCCTGAGTACCAGTCTGCTGCTGACTTACCATGTGGCCTTGGACTAGCATCTTTTCCTCAGGGGGTCTCAGTTCACTCTCATGTAACACAGTGAGGAGCATCCCTCCTTTCCACCCACATGGCAGAATGTAAAGGCGAAATGAGATGCAGAGGGGCTTTGAGCTCTACTTAAAGACAGAGTGGGCACCGACTGGGATCTCTGCACAGATGAACACCTCTGTATAAGCTATGCATACTGAGTGTATCTTCCTTCCCAATTTTGGGGTGGGTTTCCAGTAAGTTGGAGCTGGGTCTAGCCCCTTCTCCCCTTACACCCTTGCCTGTGATCCCTTGAGTGCCCAGACTGCCCACTCCCTCTGACTTGCAGGTTGCTGAAGGATGGCCTCAAGGACTCTCAGTTCAGCATCCGCTATCAGTATCTGCTGGCAGCCCTGTTGTGCTGTTGTGGCAAGGGGCTGAGAGAGGAGTTCAACCGCCAGTGCTGGCTTGTCAATACCCTGGCCAAATTGGCCCAGCAGGTCCGGGAGGCCACCCCGTCTGCACGGCAGGTGAGTAGGGTGAGGCTGCTTCTACCCATTTGTGATCAGGGCTTCTGCAGCCAGTCCTTAACTTCTTAGGCATCCTGAACAGCAGGGTGGTACTTGACCGTCTCTGATTTAGGAGCTGGAGAGAGGTGACCATCTGTAACCTGCAGGCCACAAACAGGCAGTCTGTAAGCTGAATACAGCCCATGGCTGTGCTTTGTTTGGCCTGTAAAATATTGACATTTTTATTTAGCTGTTTGCTTTGAAGGCTAAGCACAGTTGTGTAAGTTGTTCACTGCACAAGAGCACCCAGCCAGAAGGTACCCAGAGGCAAGTAAGGGCTGAATTCCAGTTATATTTTGTTCACTATGCTGTGAGCCATGGTTCAGGTCTGATGCCACCTAGAGGGACCACCTTTATGTGTTTGCACAAAGGCACTATATTAGGCCAGCAGTATTCCTGATTGCTGACATTTTAAAATTGAGATTTTATATTAAAGTCCAGATTGTTAGCTTTTCTTGGCAAAAGCCTGAGCACACTTCCTCCTTGAGATACAGCCTGCCTCTCAGGTCTGTGGCCTGCTTCATGCTGTTCTATCACTTGCCTAGCCTCTCTAGGTATTAGGACTTGCTGCCCATGTACTATCCCAGCCTGGGATGTGGGTGGGATGGTTTTCCTTTTAAGGGTCTCCTGGTGGTTCTCCACACTTCTTAGGTGGTGCTTTTCATACCAACCACTACTGGGCACCCACCCTTGGGAGAGGCCTGGTTCTGAGCAGAGCTTATGGGACCCCCTCTTCACCCATCCTCTCCTTCGCCCCTGCCTTTCAGGGAATCCTTCGCACGGGCCTGGAGGAGGTGAAGCAGTTCTTTGTCCTCAATGGCTCATGCCGCCTGCCGCTCAGCCCCAGTCTGCTCGTTAAGGGAATTGTGCCCAGGGTGAGTGACTGGTGGGTTTGGGGCTCTCAGGGTGGGGAGGGCTCAGTGGAGGTGAGGTCCTTGCTGACGTAGCTGTCGGGAGACATGAGGAGGAAAGCCGTACCTGCGGCCTCTTCCCAACCCTAACGTGTGTGAACTTTTGCCTGTCAGCGGTGCAGGGAGAGGAACTGGGTTGGAGGCTGGGTAAGCATCTCTCCCTGATGATGGTGGGGATGAATTTGGGGATGGTGATGATGATGGCAGCTATCATCTGTCATTTATGGAGCACTCTCTGTGCCCAGCACAGTTCTAACTGCTTTATGTTGGTTGCAACATTTCATCCTCATGACCCTTGTGAAGTTGGTACTGCTGTGAGTCCGATTTTACAGAGGAGTAAACTAAAGTAACTTACTAGAAGTTAGACAACTAGTAAGCTGTGTGCAACAATCAGGTGTTGGAGCTGATATCGGAATAAGCTGAACTTGGGTGATGGCACTGGGGAGAGGAGGAAGGAATGTGGGTTCCTGAGAAATCTGGAAGAAACAGTGAGCAGGTCTTGGCAGACTGGCAGCAGGCAGGGGGGCAGCATCTTGATCCAAAGTGGAAAGATCATTTTCCTTCTGGGGCATGGGTCACCCTGACCCTCGTCATACCCTGTCTACCATGGCAGGACTGTTCCTACTTCAACTCCAACGCAGTTCCCCTCAAGCTCTCCTTCCAAAATGTGGATCCACTGGGCGAGAACATTCGTGTCATCTTCAAGGTGAGAATACTTTACTCAGGCCTGTTGGGATGAAGTGGTGGAGAGAAGGAGGGAGCCCAAGGGTGGCAGAAGCAGCCCCGGGGCAGTTTTCTTCCCACTATTCCCAGCTTCCTTTTTAATATATGAATGAATGAGACTAATTCTGCATGGCCCCAGAAAGCTAAGACAGAGTGTTAGGAGGTATAGGGAGGCAACTGACAGCTCAGTGTACAGAGTGCTTTCTAGGAGGCAGAGCTACCCCAACAGTGGCATGGGTAAGGTGGTGATCCGCTTGTCCCTGGGGGTATTCAAGCAGAGGCTTCATGACCGTGTGGCAGGGATTTGAAGAGGAAATTAATATATCAGGTGCAGGTTGGACAAGATGAACCCTAAGGTCCCTTCTAACACTGATATGTCCACGATTCTGAGAAGTAAATGACAGTCTCAGGGCATGTAATCTAGAGGGGGAGACAAAATGCACGTGCATGACTTAGTAATTTATAATATATATTTGCTGTGTGTCCGTTCCAAATCCAAGGTAAAAATGTTCAAGTTTAAAACAGGCCTCATGGTCAGGAGGGCTGCATGTGGGAGGAGGAAGCTGAATTCAATTGAGGTGGGGGTGTGGGATTGAGGGAAAAGCCAGAGTACCGCATGCGCAGACCGTGCAGGTGACCGACCCATCTCTGCGTCTTTGGCATGGTGTGAGCTGAGTGAGCGGGTCAGAGGTAGGAGGTGAGAGAACTGGGCATCCCTCCCTGTCACTGTAGTTTGAGCCAAGGTTGCTCACCTGGGAGGTCTGGGAGCCGGGGGGAGGCAGTGGAGATGGGTTCTGGTCACTCTCTTCCTCCATCCAGTGTGGGGACGACCTTCGCCAGGACATGTTAACCCTGCAGATGATTCGCATCATGAGCAAGATCTGGGTCCAAGAGGGGCTGGACATGCGCATGGTCATTTTCCGCTGCTTCTCCACTGGCCGGGGGAGAGGTCAGTTGGGATCTGGGGAAGGGGGAAGGAAGGTGGGGAGATAGGTGGTGTGAAGGGGACCCCTTTCTTTACTGCCCTTCCACCCATTCCTCAATACGAACTGTGTACTCCTCCAGGATAATGAAAAGGGCAAGATTGTTGCATTAGAAGCTGTGGAATGGCATAAAAAAAGAAGGCAGGGGAGCGAGACTGTTATAAAATATGACAGACTTGAAGTCATAACAAAAAAAAAAAAAAAAAAAAAAAAAAGCTGGGTGATGGTGACATGTGAACTTATGATACCATTCTTTTTATTCTTATATATATTTGAAAATTTCCATAATAAAAAAATAAAAACAAAAAGGGGGAGCAGCTATGAACTGGAGAGACCCAAGAGTCACAGTGTGGAATATGAGACGTGGAGAATGATCTTCCTCTCTGCCATTGTCCTTTTCCTGTTATTATCAGACTTTGTCCAAATGCCCTAGAGCTTAGTTGATGGAGAAGCAGCCAGCACAGCTCTTGCAGTCCTGCCCCTGCAGTCCCCTTTGCTCTGCTCTGCAGCGTGATGCCGGTTCCTCCTCTCACAGGGATGGTGGAGATGATCCCCAATGCTGAGACCCTGCGCAAGATCCAGGTGGAGCACGGGGTGACTGGCTCCTTCAAGGACCGGCCCCTGGCCGACTGGCTGCAGAAACACAACCCTGGGGAGGATGAGTACGAGAAGGTAGGACGGGGGGTCTTGGGGGGCGAAGCTGGGGTTGGGCATGCCTACCTCTGGCAGACAGCTCTCTAAGCACAAGATCTCCACACACACAGAGAAGGCAGCTCAGCTTTGTTGGGAGGAGGACATACTTTATCCTGGTTGACTGGTGCTTCCGAATATCTAGGGGTGTGGATCAGATGACTGCTGTAAGCTGACTGGGACAGTCCCCTGGTATCAGACTGGGAAACCTTCATCAAGTTCCCCTGGCAGATTTAATCTCGTGGGAAAGAGGCCAGCTTTTGAGAACCTGCATGTATCCTCTAATTGTGGAGCCTGTTCAATTTCTCTTGTGCTCTCAGAGGGTTTCAATGATACTTACAGAACAAGAGTTGGTTGGAAGAGACTTTAGAGAGCATTTTAATCCAACCCCTTCTCTTCATGGATGTGAGTTAAGATTCACTCAGTTGTTCCTAGTTATGGAGCTGGTTCGTGGCAAAGCTATAAATTAAAGCCAGGACTGAGGTTAGGTATGAGGCAGAAATGATAGAAAAGAGGGATGACTGGTTCCTGATTGGATTAGATTAAAGAAGATTAGATTAGAAACAGAGCTTTACTCGGGGGGGAGGGCCTTGTTGGCGTGCTGTGGTCCATGGCCAGGCCACTTCGTGGCTGTAGTCTCTGGGTTAATTAGGGTGGGGGTGTGGGTGGAGGGAACAAATCACAATAACCAAACTCATAAGAGACTGGCTATATGCCAGATTGCTAATTTATATAAATTTAACTCCAAAGGAATCCAAATACTAATTTATATTAATTCATTTTCTCCCTGAAGGAAGACCGAGCAGGGCAGTCAAATTATAATCAGAATATTGTTTAGTGAGCATGTAATTCGATGACCTTCGATAGCTTAAGTGCTCGCACTCCCCAGGGTTTGATTCCCGGCCTGCGGTGCTCTTTGCACTCTTCTACGCCAGCCCATCCTCTCTCATTACTTCAGTACCACCCGTATGCTCAAGACTTCCAAAGCCATTCCCCTAGGCCTCTTCGCTGCCTCAAGCTTTGGACCCTGCAGCCACCTGCTTGCTGGACTGCTGCACTCACGTACCACCCATACCTCAAACTCAGTGTAGGCAAAACCGAGCATTCTGTCTCCCCTTGCTTCTTGAAGGCTACTTTTTGATATTCCCAACAGTAAATGGTACGACTGTCTGTGCAGTCACCCGAGCCAGAGCTGTAGGCCCCCTGATGCTTCATTTCTCTGTACCAAGCCCTGATGATTCTTCCCAGTTACTCAGCCTGTCCTCTTCTTCCCATTTTCTTACTGTTGCTTTTATTCAGCTGTTTGCTGTCTGTCCCTTGAACCAGTGGAATGTCTCTCCTCCTTCTACAGCCATCCTCTGCTTGATTTCAGAGATTTTGTTTGTTTGTTTGTTTTGTTTTTTTAAGTGCAAATCTGTTCATGTAACTCTGCTGCTCTAAGTTCCTCAAAGGCTCCCTGTGTCCTAACACATAAGTCTAACATTCACAGCATTGCACCCAAAGCCTTTTGTCACCCAGCCCCACCTGCCCCTGTGGTCTCATTTACTGCACCTTCCCATTTTATGCTAACTTATGCTTCAGCTTAGGGGGCTGCTTGCATTTCCTCAATACCTTTAGATAACAGTATTCCCTTTGCTTAGAAAAGCCATTTCTTCCCTTCCCCATCTCTCAAAACCCACCCCCTCTATGTTGTAAACTTCAAGGCCCTCTACCCCTGGAGAGAAATATTGGTTCTTTCTTCCCTCTTCCCAACCACATGTACTATTTATGCTAACATGTATTTTTCAGGAATTAGAAACCCACCAGGCAGAAGCACTGTGCTAGGTGCTGGTATTATGATCACTCCCTGCCAGTGCAATAAAGAGTCGTAAGAAATGTGATGGAAGTGTACACAACAAGAACACACATCAACCACATGTACTATTTATGCTAACATGTATTTTTCAGGAATTAGAAACCCACCAGGCAGAGGCACTGTGCTAGGTGCTGGTATTATGATCACTCCCTGCCAGTGCAATAAAGAGTCGTAAGAAATGTGATGGAAGTGTACACAACAAGAACACACATGAGAAACTAATTCTGCAGTTAATGTTTAACCTCAGTCTTTCAAAGATAGCCTCCCAGCTCTTCTAGCCTTTCGGCTAGAATAATGCTGGTGTTTTCTCATGATGACTTCCAGAAGAAAAGAAATAGAGAGATTTTTCTCTTGGCCACCTTTTCAGTAAAGACACTACCACACATCCTACAAGTGAAACCCCTTAAATCAGGAGAGCACCCCTTTACATGATGAGACTTCTTGCCAATAAGCAGCTAGCACCCTGTATAACTTAGGGAGGTGGTAAGAGTTTAGTCATTTGCCCACAGTCATACAGAATTTTCTGAGCCAAAATAGGACTTATTTAAGGTGGGAAGACAGGGAGAGGACTTGACGGAGATGCGGATCAAGACTGGGAGTTGATGGATTATGCTCCTGATTGAGGTGTTTCTTTTCATTCATGTATTTCCCTTAGAAATAGTCTTTTTCTTCCAGAAGGTGAATTCTGTGATTTCTTTACAAACTTTCTATTCTAAGTTTCCAGCATATTAGTCATTGGATTACAATTCGACAAGTAGCAGGGGGGAAGGGGGATTTTGTGTATAGCTAGTTTTGCAACAGGCCTTGTGGAATAGCCAAGAATCTGTTGGGAGAGAAGATTCATAAACCCTGCAGGACTGAAAAGACTAAGGAAGCACTGATTGAATGGTGAGGGCAGTGGGTCTGTGGGGGCTCAAAGGAGAGGAGTCGGTGTGAGCCGAGAAGGTCTGGAAAGAGGTGGGACTCATGGTGGCTCCTTGAAGCATGGGTGGAAATTTGTGGAGGGCAGCGGGGAGGACAGGCATTCTATGTCTGGCAACTTTTCTCTCATTCCTAATTGTGTACATTCCAGTTGGCTGTGACAACTATTGCCCTTTGCTAAAAAGTCTTTCTTGAGTTATTGGGAATTCTACAAACCTCAGAAAGAGGAGGTGTTCATCTGCTGATTCCATGTATTTTCACTTCCTGGAAAGACAGATGAGGGGACAGATATTGACCAGACAGAATAAGGTGGCTCTAACCCCTCTCTACCCCCCTCCTGCTTTAAACTCAAAAATATCTCTAACACATTTTACCAACTAGAGATGTCAGATTTTCAAGTGTAAAACACTCCCTAGAAGTGTTAAGCTGCCTCGGCTCTTCTTTGGAGCATGGTGTTTTTAACTAGATTAGCATTTAGCAAGAGCACTGGGATGGGAGTTTTATTTGGGGTAGGAAGAAGGACTCTGAGCAGGGTCAGGAGAGGACACTTAAATCAGCTGCCTTGGTAGCTGTACTTGAGTTAAGATCATCACGACCAGTTGGGGAAGTTGTAGACGTCAGTCTTCCTGTCTGTTAAGGTCTCCTCAATGTGGGCTACTCATCTGGGCCCTCGGATCAGTCCACTGTCTTTCCAACCAATCTCCCTAGGAGAAGGAAAGGCACAGGAGAATGGGAAATTCAGATGAAATGCATATAAACCTTTATCTCCTTCTACTCCATAAGATATGGGAGATGTTTCTGTGTGTTTAAGTGTGTACATTAGTACATGATGAAGGGTGAACAGGCAGATGTGAGGTGCTGTTGGGGTTCATGAGAGAGAGAGAGGCCAGGGCAGGCTGACTTCTGTCTGGCTGTGGCCCCTGGCATCCCTCCATGACAGCTTTCTGTCTTCTCCTCCCATCTGCTTTTACTCTTCTCAGGCTGTGGAGAACTTCATCTACTCCTGTGCTGGCTGCTGTGTGGCCACGTATGTCTTGGGCATCTGTGACCGACATAATGACAACATCATGCTGAAGACCACTGGCCACATGTTCCACATAGATTTCGGCCGCTTCCTGGGTCACGCCCAGATGTTTGGCAATATCAAGCGGTAAGTGGTCTCCTGAAGCCAAGATGTGTGTGTAGCATATGGAGTGCAGGGAGGTCACAGAAGTGGTTCAGAGCTGAGACATACACCCATGACGGAAGGGGCTGGACCTCAGGGCGTAGGCCCTGGGCTGAGCAGCTTTGGAGCAGAGAAGATGGATAAAGAGGCCAGGTCCTTGCAGGCTTTGCAGAAGAGGGTGGGGACCAGCTGTTTTCCTCCTTACTGAGGTCTGAGCAAAAGGAAATGAGCCCAAACTTCAGCAAAAGGGAATGTGATTAGATGTCCAGGAAAAAATATTGCTAGCTCACAGATAAGGAGCCAGTGAAGGGTGTGGAATATCTATCTCTGGGGATCTTTTAAAGTTAAGGTAGGAAAAAAGAAAAAGAAAAAAGAGGGAGCCCCATCTATCCAGGTTTGTACATGTGATGAAGGATAAGGGAAACTACCCCCAGTGCAGCCCACAAGGTGCGCTTCCTGCTGCATGTTGACCTTCTACCTGTATGTTCCCCTTGGCCCAGGGACCGTGCCCCCTTTGTCTTCACCTCGGACATGGCGTATGTCATCAATGGGGGTGACAAGCCTTCCAGCCGCTTCCATGATTTTGTTGACCTTTGCTGCCAAGCCTACAACCTCATTCGCAAGCACACCCACCTCTTCCTCAACCTTCTGGGCCTGGTGAGGAGCTCCATCCCTTTCTGAATGCCTCCTTCTTATTGTCTGGCACCATCTTTAAGACTTCCCTGTCTTGCTTCAAAGGATTTCTGGAGATCCGTTTCTCTGAGCCCCAGTTAAGTACCTGACTGCTCTAGATAAAGCAGAGATACAGACGACCTGAAGACAGTGGTGTCTATGGAGGTGTCTGCCTCCCTGCTCTAGCCTTTCAATTCCTGAGGCCCTCCAGCCACTGCCCACAGCATCTATCTACCACCCTGTAGAAGGGTTAGGGAGCTTAGCTATAGAAAATCTTGCCTTAGCGTAGAGAAGAAGAAAGAATTCCCTGTTGTTACAGGCACCCTTTCTCCTTCTTTCCTGTCCTTTTAGATGTTGTCCTGTGGGATCCCTGAGCTCTCAGACCTGGAGGACCTCAAGTATGTGTATGATGCCCTGAGGCCTCAGGACACAGAGGCCAATGCCACTACCTACTTCACTAGGTAACACCCTCAGCAAAACAGTGCTGCCCACCCTGAGTAATTCCCAGGCTGCCTGATTGGCAGGAGCAGGGCTGCGGAGATGGGAAAGGCTTAGCTCAGAAGGCAGAACCTAGAGTTGACAATGTGGGCCTGTTGTCCCAACTTTGGTTCTGACCTAGGTAGATCACTTTGCTTCTCTCAGCCTCAGTTTCCCATCTGCATTTTGGTGATGGTATTGCCATCACTCTTGTCTGCTTTCTCAGCAGGTCTCATTCAAAGATTTTGTCTATGAGGCAACGTATGACAGGATTTTGTAATAGATTGTAGCTCTCTCAGTCAGACCTTTCCCCCTTTCCAAAACAAAGAAGTCCATGGTTCAGTTTCCCCATATTTAATGTTTTTAATCACACTATGTATGAAAGCAAGGACATGTCTGTGTACTAATGCCTACAATTTTGTCCATGTAGACAATATCTCCATTTTATTATGTACTCTTTTTTGGGACTTAAACTAAATTTTCTCTGTTGGGTCTAACATAGGACTGCTCTTTTTGAATTGCAATCTCAAGATTGAACAGTGCTTGGTGAGGTTTCATTGTACTGAACCTTGAAATTAAGTTTGACAACAATATTTAGATATTTACAAGGTAGCCCTTCAGTAGAGTCCCTAATTCCTTTCTACCTTGGTTTGACTGTCTTTGCTCAGGTGGGCAGGGAAGGGAGATAAGATTCCAGGATTCACATGAGTACATTGCATGAGATAATAGTGTGCCAATCATGTGCTGTGTGAGGACATTAAATGGGGAAAATGATTTGATCTCAGTTGATTGTTAGCCTCGGAAGTCAAGGAATGTTCCTTCCAATAGTCCTGTTGAAGCAGTGGGATTGGGGTCCGTGGTTATATCCTTTTCTTCCTATCCTTTTGCACCAACAGGTTAATTGAGTCCAGCCTGGGCAGTGTAGCCACAAAGCTCAATTTTTTCATCCATAACCTGGCTCAGATGAAGTTCACGGGCTCGGATGACCGACTGACTCTTTCCTTTGCCCCTCGAACGCACACTCTCAAGAGCTCTGGCCGCATCAGTGATGTTTTTCTCTGCCGCCATGAGAAGATCTTTCACCCTAATAAGGGCTATGTAAGTGTTTTCTCTAATCTGACCCTCTCTTGCTCCCCACTGACCCCAGCTTATTAGGGTTCTGACTGGTTTTTCACACTTGAAAACTGGGCACTGGAGTTGACTGTACATTCTGCGTGGGAGCAATCCCAGACCACTTCACTCTCCTTTGCTCAAATGACTTGCCTAGAATCAGGGAGCTGGATTACATGGTTATTCCCTGAGTCAAGAGTCCTGTGAAATATGTGCAAGAAATCTTTGCTTTCAGATGACTGCATATGTGAAATCACCTTTTTTTTTTTTGGTCAGCTGGCCAGTATGGGGATCTGAACCTTTGACCTTTGTGTTATAACACTGCATTCTAACCGGCTGAGCTGACCAGCCAGGCCACTATCTATCATCTTTGCCTCCATTGGAGACACTCTTGCCCTCTTCCTTCCAGAAAGTAACAGCTCTCCCAACACACACACTTCTGTTCCCTTACCTACCCCCTTCACTGGGTGCAGAGGGTTTGGCAGGTATACGCTGAGATTTGGACCTTTGCAGATATATGTGGTAAAGGTGATGCGGGAGAACGCTCATGAGGCCACTTATATCCAGCGGACATTTGAAGAGTTCCAGGAATTACACAATAAGCTGCGGCTGCTCTTTCCTTCTTCCCTCCTGCCCAGGTAGCTGACCCCTTTACTCTCTGCACAGAAGGATACTGGGGAAGGGGTAGGGATGGGGGGTGGGCAGGACTGCAGGGGCAGAAACGACCTTTTTAGAATTAAGATCGACCTGTTTTACTTGGCCTGGTATTGAATTTGATGACAAGTGCTCCCCCTGCTGGCCGAGCTCTCCTGACACAAATCTTACTCTAGCCTTGAAAAGAAGCTTGAAAGTCACCCGACAGAAGGAAAGCATCCTGGGTGTAAATGCAGGGCAGTGACTGAGTCTGAAGATGACAGAGAGTAGAATGGTAGTTGCTGGGGTCTGGGAGGAGGGAAACATTATTATTTAATGGGTACAGAGTTTCAGTTTTGCAAGATGAAAAGAGTTCTGGAGATGAATGGTGGTGGTGATTGCACATCAGTGTGAATAAAGTTAATATCACTGAACTGTACACTTAAAAGTGGTTAAGATGGTGAATTTTATGTCGTGTATTTTATCACAGTTTTTTAAAACTATTTTTAAATTGCATTTTTACATTGATGGGAGACACTGGGGGCTCTAAAGCCCCTGAGGTAGTTCAGAAGAGCTACAGGACTCTGCCCAGCAGCTTGGTTTTCCTGTCTGGGGTCCTTGCAATCGTGAGGTGTGAGATGCTGAGCAGGTGTCAGACCTGGGCACAGACTGGGGGCCGTGGGAGGACTGCAGGCGGGTGAGGGGTCCTGGGAACGGGGGCTGTTGGGAAATGGGGGTCGGGTGACTGGAAATGCAGTAAAATGTGAAAAAAGCCTGTTGCTCCATTTTCTTTCCCCATCTCTGCCTTCTGCGTGCCCACTGCCCACCTTACCACGCCAGCTTCCCTAGTCGCTTTGTGATCGGCCGCTCCCGGGGAGAGGCGGTGGCCGAGCGGCGGAGGGAGGAGTTGAACAGCTACATCTGGCACTTGATCCACGCAGCCCCCGAGGTGGCTGAGGTGGGTGGGCTCACCTCTTTGCCTGGCTATCCCCATCGCTATGGCGGGTGTGGAGGAGGCAGGACCGGAAGGGTCTGGAGCCTCCTGGGAGTTGAGGAGGGGACTTGGCTGTTCTGGGTCCGCTGGCGGAATGGCCAGTGCTTGAGTTTGCAGAGGATAGGAGGGGTCTGGGTCCACAGTGATTCCAGCCTCACAGGGTCATGCACGTAAAGACAATTAAGCAAAAACTTTAATGCAACCAGGCACAGGGAGAGATATTTACCAGTCACTTGTGACCCCAGAGTGACTGGAGTGATCAGAACCTGAGGAAGGAAGGAAGGGGCTTATCCTTGAGGAAAAGGAGCTTTTTTAGCAGGTTGAGTGCGTGTATCCCCTTAGATTTTTTTTTTTTTAAACAGGTGGTATTATAATGGCCCTCGTAGAGTCATCAGGAATCCATCCTTGAGGAAAAGGAGCTTTTTTAGCAGGTTGAGTGCGTGTATCCCCTTAGATTTTTTTTTTTAAACAGGTGGTATTATAATGGCCCTCGTAGAGTCATCAGGAATCCATTACTCTAACAAATCATCTCACTCTATTTTCCATATCCCCTCCTATTTGTCCATATGCAAGTATAATATTTGCAGTTTTACAGTGATCATAGCTTAAATATAATTCTATATTCTGAGTTGTTTTTCTTTTAGCATTTGTAGTAAGCATATGCCATAACTTTAAATATCTGTACCAAATTAGTACATTGACTTGCAGTACCATAATCTTCTTAACCATTTGCTTTTTGAAAGATATTTAGGGGATGTCCTTTTTTCCCACAATTAATGTTCAAGTGGGTAATTTTACATATTTAAGTTTTTTTTGTTTTAATCCCCCCCCCCCCATTGGTTAGGAGACATTTCAAGAGTGGAATTCATGCTTTGTCCAAAGGCTGGCTCTGGCATTTCA
>NW_007727609.1:315481-317220 GCF_000696425.1 Galeopterus variegatus | reverse complement strand
TTTTTTTTGTTTTAATCCCCCCCCCCCCAATTGGTTAGGAGACATTTCAAGAGTGGAATTCATGCTTTGTCCAAAGGCTGGCTCTGGCATTTCACTGCTTGAGCAATGTGTGTTGATAGGGGAGGCAGTGGTGGAAAAGAACAGACTACTTTTGACTTGATGTGACCAAGTTTTGTTTGCTTTTTCTTTTTTTAAAAAAAAACTTTTTAGTATGAAAACTTTCAAACATACTGTACAGAAAAGTAGAGAATCAATATAACTAGTGCCTATATATTCATCACCTAAATAGTTAATATTTTGCCATATTTGCTTAATCTACTTTTTATGAAGTATTTTAAAGTAAATAACAGACATCATGATATCATAGCACCAAATACTCATTATGAATCTCTAAAAAAAGAACATATTCTTACATGACTAGGGTCATTATATCATTCAATTCATAGTCTATATTCAAAATTCCCCTATCATCGTCCACATTCTTTTTCCATTTGGTTTGTTTGAGTCACAATCAAACAAGAACTGCATGTCACATTTGGTGGTTATGTTTCATAAGTCTCTTTTAATCTGAAATAATCCCTTTCCTTTTTTTATTGGGCCATTGTTTTATTGAAGAATGGTCCTGTTTTCTGATTCCATTCCAGTGTGATTTGGTATACACCTTCTTCCACCCCTTGCCCCGGGATGAGAAGGCTGCAGGCACCAGCCCAGCGCCTAAGTCCTCAGGTACAGTACCTTCTCTGAGATGTTCCTTTCAACCGCTCTGAACCACCCCAATGGTAATTATCTCTGTGCCACTCTTTCCCAGTTCTTTTTCCTTGACTTGTCTCCTGTTCCTTTTCTTACTGGCTAGGGAATCTGGTTTTCCACTCAGGTTATGGGGTCTGTAGCTCCTCACCTGGGTTCCCTAGAGGGTGGATATTCAACTGGTGATTATACCTTCAGATTGGGTGGACCCATCTCAACCCAACTAAATTGTGTTCCAGACCCCACTTGTGTAGATCCCCCATGATTATCAGGAACCTGATGTGGAGAAACTGGGATGAAGGGGTTCAAAAAGAAAACAGAAATGCCTGCCTGGCATCAGATAGGAACCTGGCTGACTTCTTGACCTTTCTCGGTTTCCTTTGTTCCTATAGATGGCACATGGGCCCGGCCTGTTGGGAAAGTGGGAGGGGAGGTGAAGCTGTCTATCTCCTACAAAAACAATAAACTCTTCATCATGGTGATGCATATTCGGGACTTGGTAAGTACACGTGTGGCCCTCATTTGGATCTTTATCTTTCTTCTGGTACATTTTTGACTGGTCAGACCTTTTCTCCCCCATGTCATGAGAGTAACCACAAAGATTTACTGGGCATCTCCCATGGGCCCACCTATGCCAGGCTGATGGAATGACCAGGCAATATAAGACACAGCTTCTTATTAGCTGTGGTCTTTGACCTAATTACTCTGAGCTTCATTTTAATGAGGAGGGTCGTTATGGGGCTTAAATGAGATAATGCATATAGAGCGTTTAACACCATGCCTGTTGTTATTATTAATGACAAATATGGGAATTATTATAAGGGAGAGGCCCTTATAAGGCCCTTATAAGGCGCTTATTAGCTGGTTATAGTGATAAGGCAGCCATGTCCCCCTTCAAGCATAGTCAAGGCAGTATATAATTACTAAATTTTTGGTATGGATTCTAAGAACATTGTGAGTGGAAGGGGAAGGGAACTTTTATACCTGCGGTG
>NW_007727609.1:312650-315397 GCF_000696425.1 Galeopterus variegatus | reverse complement strand
CAAAGATTTACTGGGCATCTCCCATGGGCCCACCTATGCCAGGCTGATGGAATGACCAGGCAATATAAGACACAGCTTCTTATTAGCTGTGGTCTTTGACCTAATTACTCTGAGCTTCATTTTAATGAGGAGGGTCGTTATGGGGCTTAAATGAGATAATGCATATAGAGCGTTTAACACCATGCCTGTTGTTATTATTAATGACAAATATGGTAATTATTATAAGGGAGAGGCCCTTATAAGGCCCTTATAAGGGGCTTATTAGCTGGTTATAGTGATAAGGCAGCCATGTCCCCCTTCAAGCATAGTCAAGGCAGTATATAATTACTAAATTTTTGGTATGGATTCTAAGAACATTGTGAGTGGAAGGGGAAGGGAACTTTTATACCTGCGGTGTGCTGCACCCTCTGTTAGGCATTTTGTGTCGGCTGGGGCAGTGGGACGTAGCAGAAGGAGCATAAGCTTTGGAGTCAGAGAGACCTTGATTTCACTCTTATACCATCATTCATTCATTCACCCATTCATTCAACAACTGATCTCATGCCTACTGTGTGTCAGGCACTGATACATTAGCTCTGGATATAGGGAAAAACAAAGTAAAATCCCTGCCATCGGGGGGCTTATATTCTAGTTGGAAGAGGCAGACAAATAGATAAGTAAAATATATGGCACGTAAGATAGATGTAAGAGCTATGGCAAGAAATGGAGAAGGAATGTGAGGTGAGAGAGGGGGCTGTGTACTGTATAGACCTCTGAGGAGGGTTGTTCTGGGCAGAGGGAGCAGTTAGATCCAAAAATGCAGAGTCAGGAACCTGCCTGGTATGTGTCAGGAACTGCAAGGGGTCAGTGGCTAAAGCTGATGGAGTGGAATGGAGAGGAGTGGATGACGAGGTTGGAGAGGGCATGGTGGGCCAGAGCCTGGGCCCCACAGTGGGGACTCTGGCTTTTATCACCGTGAATGAGAAGGGAGTCATTAGAGGATTTTGAGCAGAGGCATGACATGATCTGACTTAAGTTTTAAAAGGATCAGACTGGGTGAATCACTAGTCGGCTCACCTTGAGCAAGCAACTTAATCTCTATGACTCATGTCTCCACCTCTTAGGGGTTAAATGGACCAAATGACAAAATAGACAAATAACAGTGGGCATGGCAGAGGATGCCTGGGGACTTGATGGGTCACTCATCACAGACCATGTTATGGGATTCCCTGAGTATTTGGATAAAATGTACAGACTTGATATAATAGGCAATCCGAGTGATGTTTTAGTAGGACATCTAACATTATCATGGTAGGTATTTCTGTCAGAACGGAGTGAGCTGGAAAGCAGACAGTAAATTCAGTATGCATTGCAAGAAACCAGGTGTGGGAATTGAGAGTCTAGATTACAGGAATGGTGGCGAGGAGACAAATAGAAGAATCTTCGTCTTATCAGAACGGAGTGAGCTGGAAAGCAGACAGTAAATTCAGTATGCATTGCAAGAAACCAGGTGTAGGAATTGAGAGTCTAGATTACAGGAATGGTGGCGAGGAGACAAATAGAAGAATCTTCGTCTTTTTTGGTTTTCATTTTCTTGTAGCAATTGCTCCAGGATGGGAATGACCCCGACCCTTATGTGAAGATTTACCTCCTACCTGACCCTCAGAAAACCACTAAGAGGAAAACCAAAGTGGCCCGGAAAACCTGCAACCCTACCTACAATGAGATGGTGTGTGGGGAAGATGGTGGGGTGGGCAGGGGTTGGCAGAGTACGCCTGCTTTTGTAGATAAACGTGTATTGGAACATGGCACACTTGCTGATTTGGTATTATCTGTGGTGCTGGAATGCTGCAAAGGCAGAGCTGAGTAGTTGTGACATAGGCTATACGGCTTATAAAACCTAAAAATATTTACTATCTGTCCTTTCACATAGAAGTTTGCTGACCGTTAGGGTTGGGATCCCACAGCTGGGGCCTGGCCCCATCCTGTCGGGAGGGGGAGCCTCTGGTCCTATGCTGAAAAGGAACAGTGCTCCAATAAAAAGCCCTCACCTGCTTGAACTCTGAGCAAAGAGCAGAGTTCTTTAACACTTCCTGTGGATTCTCTGTACCTTCTGTATTCCTTTGGACTGTGTAGGTTTGGGGAGGTAGAGTGGTCTTAGCATCAGCCAGGTCAAACCACCATGGACTTTAGCATCTCCCTCTTCCACGTTCCCTCTGGATTGTTCACGTTCCCTCTCTCTCCACCTCCCTCTCTTCCTAATCTCTACATTTGCAGTTGGTGTATGATGGGATCCCCAGGGGAGACCTGCAGCAGCGGGAGATCCAGCTGAGTGTGCTGAGCGAACAAGGATTCTGGGAAAACGTCCTCCTCGGCGAGGTGCACATCCGCCTGCGAGAGCTGGACCTGGCCCAGGAGAAGACCAGCTGGTTCGCGCTGGGATCTCGGAGTCAGGGGACCCTGTAAGCCCAGCAGAGCCATGGCCCAGGACCCCGGGCTGGTGGTGGGAACTGGGGGAGAGGACTCTCCCCTGCTTCTGTTCCTTTCCTTGTGAAGGCGCAGGGCCCTTGGCGGGCCTCCCTCTCAGTCCAGGTGGATCTAGCCTCAGTGATAGTTGGCAGGGAGAGTAAGATGCTCCCTGCTGTCCCTTCCTCTGCAGACTGAACTTGGGTGGTTGTGATGAGCAGTCTCTTGAAGGCTGTGAGGTTGCAGCAAAGTTTTAAGTTTACCTTGTGTCAAGGGAGCAATGCCTGGCTTGGGGTGTGGGT
>NW_007727609.1:309782-312179 GCF_000696425.1 Galeopterus variegatus | reverse complement strand
TGCAGCAAAGTTTTAAGTTTACCTTGTGTCAAGGGAGCAATGCCTGGCTTGGGGTGTGGGTGGGGTCGGCTGTTTGAAGTAGCACTTAGGGGGAGGGTGGGTGGATATCTTGCAGCAAAGTTTTAAGTTTACCTTGTGTCAAGGGAGCAATGCCTGGCTTGGGGTGTGGGTAGGGTCGGCTGTTTGAAGTAGCACTTAGGGGGAGGGTGGGTGGATATTTTTATTTTTATTTTTAAAAAATGAAATAGTAATGTTGTCCTAACTGGGACAGGAAGCCTCGTGAGAAGGAACATGCATATGCCTCAGAAGGCAAGAGAGGAAGACTGTTTGAACATTTTCTATGATTAAGGTTCTTATTGGACTTTTCCCTAGATTACTTTGTTCACTAGCTATAGGAATTATTTGGGGAGGGGCCCAGTGGGTCCATGGTCAGAGCCCTCCCTCTTTCAGGGTGGGCTGGGGAGGGGACAGGGAGGGCTGCCTGTGCTGGACTGAGGCCTGCGCCGCTGGCCTTTCTGATTTTGCCTCCAAAGGAGAGCGATGTGATACCTATCTGTGTAAGGAAGGGCCTTCTGTATTGGGGTTCCGCCAAGGACCTGTATTCAGGGACCCATGATCTTTCGGGGGGAAGCTTTTCCTCCCACCTTCCCTTACTGTGCTAGGACTTGCCCTGAGTACTGTCTTCTAGCCCTGACCCCTCTGTTCTCTCGGCCCTTCTGTGGGCCGTCTGGTCCCTATGAATACGTTGGGGGTACTCCCCCATAGCTCTCTTCCTTCATTTTTTTTCTGGTGGGACAAAGTGCCGGCTCGCCCTTAGGTTTAGTTTCATCCAAGGGCATCTTGGCGCTGGGAAGGGCCTCTAGGCAGCAGGTGCCAATGTGGCTGCCTGCGATGTAGTTTCTGGAAAGCATTCCCCATCTTCCTCCACTTCTTTCTGTTGTTCTGCTTCTCTCTCAAACTCTGTTTTTGTCACACTTTTTTAAAAGAATTTCCCTCATTCTGTGGGGCCATAAACCTATTTAATCTGGAGCCAAAGGGATGCCCTATCTGAAAGAGAGGGGCATCGGGGCCAGGGATTCCATCAACATGGTTGTTTTTTCCAGTTATTTTCTTTGGTCAGGAGGAGGCTGGATTGGAGTGGAGATTGTCCCCCTGGAGCTGAGCCTGGGAGCTGGAAGAGCGAGCCCGAGTCTCTTATCTCTTATTACTCTTTATTCCCTACCAGATGGATTTTAAATTCACTCTTCGGTGTTTCACTACAAAGGGTTGTCTTCCTTGAAAAAAAGGAGACACTTTGAATTTGATATTGACTTTTTAAGCCAGAATTGGCCGGATGTGTCCTGTGATTGGGGAAAAGAGTGAAATGAGGACGTTCTGTCAACTGCCCCTCACCAGCTTCTCCCCAACTCCAAGGATTAGAAATTTCCCCTTTTGCTGACTCATTCCATAGCTAGAGAATGAAGCTCCATTGGTGGAAGCCACAGGGCAGCAAGGAAGTTAAAATTTTTATTTTAAATTAAATGTGCCAGGATGAAGCTGGCTGCTGTGGGGAGGGGTTGGGAGAGTGGGGTTGTGCTAGAACTTTTCCAGATGAATGGACCATAGCTGTGTTACTGGCTTTTCGCCTATAACCCAGTTTATTCTGACCGTCTATGCCCCTGATTTAAAGAGGTCTGTGTACTGTTTACCTCCCACTTCCCAGACTCCCTTGTATCTCCTACTTTCTCTGGAATTGTATTTTCTAATAAATGACATTTGAGAAAAAATAAAACAATCATTTTTAAGTTTGGTCAATGGTTAAATGTTTAGATTAAAACATCTGTTGTACAAGATGAAAATAATCATAGTAGTGATTTTACAAATGGTAATATTTATATGCTCCAGTGCACTGCTGTGGGCATTTTACATTCGTCAGCTAACTGTCCTCACAACAACTTGATCAGGTGGGTATCATTATCCCCATTTTACAGATGAAGAAACTGCAGCTCAGAGAGATTAAGAAGCTTGCCTGAGGGCACACAGCCCGTCAGTCTTGGAGCAACCCCTCCTAGGCAATGTTTACTACAATCCCTTAAATTCGTATACTGTTTGATAGTTCTTAGAGTGCTTTATATACATGACGTTGGTTTTCATTACAGCTACCCTGGAAAGTTGGTAGGCTCATTTATGAATTTTGTTAACAAACACTTAACTGCATTTACCAGTGCTACCAAGTGGCATCCTCCATTCACAAAGAATACAGCACAAGGAGACTTCTGGAGTGGTGCACTGGGCCCTGTACTAGGTCCCGCACGGGGGGTTACAAAGATAAATTAAGACTATTCTTCACATTTTTAAGAAGTTTGCTACCTAGTGGTATTTAACTAACCCCATTTTGTAAGAGAGAAAAAAAAAAAA
>NW_007727609.1:281597-308647 GCF_000696425.1 Galeopterus variegatus | reverse complement strand
CACTGAGGGTTGCGATCCGTTGCCGGACATGGAAAAAGACAAAAAGGAAAAAAAAAAAAACGAAGTAGACTGACTTGCTGGAATTTGGGGGACAGAGATTAGATTGCATTCAAAAGGTCAAGAAGGCAGCATTTTAAGTTGGGAGGTAATTCTGGTGGCTGGGACTTACCTGAGGTATCTGATCAATTCAACAAATAACACTGATGGCATCAGGCACTGTGGCTACCCAGAGGACAAAGGTGTGGACTCTGTCTTCAAGGAACTCACAGGCCAGCAAGGGAGGCAGAGATGGAAATCAGTACAGTGCAGTGTGTACAGTTGGACAGGGAGGGATGGGAGGGGCGGCAGGCAGAGAGGGCTTCACAGAGTAGATATTTGAACTAAGTTGTAAAGTCAATCAGAAGTCTGGATTTTGCTCTTAGTGTGATGGGGGCACCCTTAGATGGGGTTTTGAGAAAGGGAGTACAATGCTCTAGTTTACATTGTAGAAGATTCTGGCTGCTGTTTGAAGCAAGAATGGAAACAGAAGAGAAGGCTATTGCAATAGTCTAGGAGAGAAGTGATGACAGCTCGGGCATGGTGGAAGGTGGTCAAATTCTGGATGCATTTTGAAGGTAGAGCTGACAGGATTTGCTGATGGATTGCATGTGGAGTTTAGGAAAAGAGGAGTTGAGGATGACTCCTAAGTTTGAGGCCTCAGCCACTGGATGAAGAGCATATGGAGGCATTACTGGGGTGGGGAAGATGGGTTTGGTGTAGCTGAATCATGACTTATTTTGATCATGGTAAGTTTGAGATGTTTGATAGACATCCAAGTGGAGAAGCAGTAGAATGGGATCTGAGCATGAGGGACAGGTCAGTCTGGAGTTTAGACAGAGAAGTCATCAGCATTCAGGTGGCCTAGGTTAGAGACACTAGAAAAAAGGACGTGGGTGGACTGAGGCCAACATTTAGAGGAGGAGGAGGAGCAGCCACTGAAATTATAGGAACACCCGGTGATTGGTGTCGTGGGAATCTAGAGAAAAGGAGTAAAAGGGGTCTTCAAAAAATCCATGCAAAGATTTGTATTATCTTTTAATTCTATTTTTCCACAAAACTTTTGAAGTACCCATGTATGGTTCGTTTCCTAGTGCTGTTGTAACAAAGTACAGTTGACCCTTGAACAACACAGATTTGAACTGCACAAGTCCATGTGGATTTTTTTCAATAAGTACAGTACTGTAAATGTATTTTCCTTATGATTTTCTTAACATTTTATTTTCTCTATATTATTGTAGGAATACAGTATGTAGTACATATAACATATAAAATATGTGTTAATTGGCTGTTTATGTTATTGGTAAGGCTTCCAGTCACTGGTAGGCTGTTAGTAGTTAAATTTGGGGGGAGTCAAAAGTTACAGGTGGATTTTTGACTGTGTGGGCGGTTGGCACCCCTAACCCCCGAGTTGTTCAAGGATCAACTGTACCACAAACTGAGTGACTTAAACAACAGAAACTTATTGTCTCACAGGTCTGGAGGCTGGAAGTCTAAGTTCAAGGGGTCAGCAGGGTTAGTTCCTTCTGAGGGCTATGAGGGAGAATCTGTTCCAGGCCTCTCTCCTAATCATCTGGTGGGTTTGCTGGCAATCTTTGGCATTCTTTGGCTTTCCATAGATGCACCACCACAATCTCTGCCTTCACATTCATATGGCATTCTTCCTGTGTATGTACTTGTGTCTGTGCCCAAATTTCCCCTTCTTATAATGATACTGTCATATTGGATCAGGGCCTGTCCTAATGACTTCATCTTAACTTGATCATCTGTAAAGAAACTATTTCCAAATAAGGCCACATTCACAGATGTCTGAATGTGAGCTAAAAGTATAATGCTTACAGGCTGACCCGTGGCTCACTCGGGAGAGTGTGGTGCTGATAACACCAAGGCCACAGGTTCGGATCCCATATACGGATGGCCGGTTAGCTCACTTGGGAGAGCGTTGTGCTGACAACACCAAGTCAAGGGTTAAGATCCCCTTACTGGTCATCTTTATATGGGGGGAAAAAAAAGTATAATGCTCACAAAACTGAGAAGGTATCCTGAGACCAACGAATGAAGCAGGCTACTCCATACAGTTTACAAGGAGTTTATTATTATTATTGATAGGTAACTTACAGGGAACAGATTAGATGGAGTATCAGTGCAGGGGCTGTGTAGCTGATATCTCTGCAACCCCAGGGAGGTGGGGGGAGTTGAAGCTTATAAGGGACTTAGAGACAAAAGTGGAGCTATGCCAAAGAGAGAAAGGCTGCAGAAGTGGAAGATTTCCAGGCACCTCACTGCCACCTGTTGCTTATCCTTGGGGTTGCTGGTATCACTCCCCATATCTTACACAAGCATAGCGTTCCGTTCCTTTCCCTTCCTCAGTTGCTAAGCAACCCATCCAAGGGAAAGAGCATAACTATTGGAGCCATAGCTTGGAAGGCCACGAGGATGGAGTGAGTTCTGACCAGCATTCCTACAACAAGTACTGGGGGGTTAGGACTTCAATGTTGGGTTGGGGGACTCAATTCAAGAGAATTGGATATGGCAAAATGTTCTTGATGACCTTGGAATGATGGGGGTGAAAGCCACATTGGAGTAGGCTGAAGAGAGAATAGGTGAGGAGAAAGTGGGGACCGTGAGCATAGACAATTCTTGAGAGATTTTGCTGTGGTAGCACAGAAACTTGGGAGGGGCATATATAGAGAGAGGGTTTTTTTTTTAAAGATTTTAATATATTATTATTATTTTTTTTTTTTTTTGTCTTTTTATTTTTTCATGACCAGTAACGGGATCGCAACCCTCGGTGTCGCGCCCGCACCGCGCTCAACCAGTGAGCGGACCGGTCTCCACATAGGATCCAAACCCTCGGCGGGAGCACCGCCACACTCCCAAGCGGCGCACCTCACCGAGTGTGCCACCGGGCCAGCCCAAAAAAGATTTTAATATAGGTGATATTAAACTATGTTAATGTGAATAATCTATTAGTGAGAGAGGAACTTGTATGTTATAGGAAAGAAGGAATACCAGAGGCCAGAATTCTCTGAATAGAAATGTAGAGATAGGAACCAGGAGGCTTCTTGGCTTGTAACAGGATTAAAGGCAGAGTATGTAGGTCCAAATGTAGGTGAGTTTGGTGGGGGAAAGATGAAGTGATTTATGTCCAATTGTATCTATTTTCTCAATGAAGTATGAGGTGTGATCATAAGCTGAGATGTGTTTATGGAGAATGCTGGAAATTCAAAGAAAGAAGCATTGTGAAACCATCTCAGAGTGTAGGAGAAACAGAGCTACTAGGGAACTGTGGTAGGAGTACCTGGCATTGATGAGATTTGTGATCACAGTAGAGGTGAGTCAGTCAGCATGGCTGAGTGACTTTTCTCTAGCAATGATTAGCTGCAAGGACACAGGCATGAAATGAGTGGGTAGCTGGGCTTCACTAGGGTTGGAAGTTTGCCAGAGAAGAATGTGGGAGTAGAAGGATAAGGGGGTAGCTTTCATACAGGATCATGGAATTCATGCTGGGTAAGGAGGGAAGTGAAGAGGGGGATGGATCACAAAAAAGTGATAACTGCAATTGTTCGTGGTCTCTGATGGGTTGGTAAGTAGCCGAATAGGAATATCAAGGCAGTAAGTTGGAAAGATAGGAGGTGGCAGGCAGAGTGTGGGATACTTGGAAGTCAGATTTTGGAGGTAACACTGACTCTGAAAAATAAAGTCAAAAGCTGTACAGCCTTTACCTCCGGCAAAACAAAATCTTTTAAAGTAAATATAATTAACTGAGGTTTTAATTATCCTCTGCCAAAGTGCCAGTCAGCTTGCCAATTGAAGGATGTCTTGTCTTCACCAGCTTGCGCACAGCCATGGCAACACGCTGTTACCTCCGTTTACAAAGCTGTCCTCCCCTGCCCTCTAGCTATTAGCAGGCTTGGGAAGGCTGATTCACACTTTATTTTCCAGTTGAAACTGACAAGGCAAGGCCACATATTCTCATAGCTTTCAAATACTTTATGATTGCATTTTTTCCCCTCTAGAACAACCTGCAAGGTAAGGAAGAATAAAAAATTATATATCCAATGACTAGATGGGGAAGAGGAGGCCCATTCTAGAAAATTTTAAGGAATTGTTTTCAGGGGCATGTGGTGTCAGCAAGTGACAAAGTTGAGAGTAGAAAGCAAGAGTCTTGATCGTAAGGAAGACGGTATTATTGTAAAGTATTATTATTCTTTTAGTCATTCAACATTTATTGGGCACCTATTGTGTGCCAGGCAACATACTAGGTCAATGGTTCTTAAAATTTTTGGTCTCAGGATCCTTTTACATTCTTAAATTTTTTTTTCTTTTTGCAGCTGGCCTGTGTGGGGATCTGAACCCTTGACCTTGGTGTTACAACACCACGCTCTAATCAACTGAGCTGACCAGCCAGCCTTTATTTTATTTATTTAAAACAAGTTTTTTTTGTTGTTTTGTTTTTAGGCTACTCAAGTAAAGCACTGGGAGTGGAAAAGGAACAAAGAAATCCGTAACTGGTTGTGACCTATTAGTTGTAAACACCACTGCACTCGGACCAGGCAACACTCATAAAAATTATTGAGGACCCCAAAGCACTTTTGTTTATATGGACTATATCTGAATATTTACTATTTCAGAACCCAAAATTGAGGAATTTAAAAATAATAAACCCTTACATGTTAACGTAAGTAATATTTTTCAATGAAAGATTATTTTTCAGGGGCCGGCCCGTGGCTCATGTAGGAGATTGTGGTGCTGATAACACCAAGGCCACGGGTTCGGATTCCATATAGGGATGGCCGGTTAGCACACTGGGTGAGCGTGGTGCTGACAACACCAAGTCAAGGGTTAAGATCCCCTTACCAGTCATCTTTAAAAAAAAAAAAATTATTTCTCAAAATAAAAAAAAAGCAAGAAGAGTGGCATTGTGGTACATTTTTTTCAAATGTCTTTAGAATCTGGCTTAATATTAAAACTGCTGGAATCTCATATCTATCTGCTTTTGCATTCAATCTGTTACCAGATCATACATCACGTATCCTTTAGAAGACTTCACTGTACAATCATGAGAAAATGAGACTTAAAAGGGAAAATAAAAGCTTAGAATTATTATGAAAATATTTTTTACCTTAAGGACCCTCTGAAAGGGTTTCAAAACAGACCATACTTTGGTAACCACTGTGCTAGGTATTGGGATATAGCCCTCAAGGAGCACAGGGACCAGCAGGAGAGAATATTTACAGGTATGTATAGTCCAATGTGTTAAGTGCTCTTATAGAGCATAATAATATAGGTGCTGGGAAGGATCAATTAATTCTGACTGGGAAGGTCAGCAAAGGCTTCAAGGAGAAGTTGACATGTGAGTAGGACATTGATGCATGAATAGGTATATAACAGGAAAGGTGAGGGCTTTGAGTAAAGGGCATTAGTAAAGGCATGAAACAAGGAGCACTGTAAGTCCAGTGTTTCTAGAATATAACATGCATGAAGAGAAGTGACAGAAAAGGAGGCTGGAAAAGTGCAGTGGGAGGACAGACTGAACAGAGCCTTTATTCTGCAGGCAACGGGAAACAATTGAAGATTGTAAAATAGAACAACACGAGAATAATAGCTAATGTTTGTGCTTCTCCTCTGTCTAGGCTAGGCACGGTATTAGGAACCTACTTCTCTCACCTACCCATTGAAAGAGGAATTATTAGCCTCACTTTACAACTAAGGAAACTGAGACTTCCAGTAATAATTTTAATAATTTTGTATACTTGAATCTCTTTTCTATTCTTAAACTGACTCCTATTATTAATATATTTTCCTAGGGCCGGCCCGTGGCTCACTCGGTAGAGTGCGGTGCTGATAACACCAAGGTCCCGGGTTCGGATCCCTATATAGGGATGGCCGGTTTGCTCACTGGCTGAGCGTGGTGCTGACAACACCAAGCCAAGGGTTGAGAAATGAGATATTTCTGGAGATATGGATAATAAGATAATAAAGGATGAACAATAGAAATTGAGTACCTCTTAGTTTTCTAGAAAGAAGTAGCTGTTCTTTGAACAGCCCCAATAAAGCAGGAGGAGCAAGTGGTTTCCCCCTGGCTTCCAAAAGATCTTTCTGCTGTCCCTAGTGCTTGTAACTCTACCCTCTCCCCCACCCCTGCCCGCCCCCGTAATAGATACTTGACTTCAGGGGTATTGATTGAAAAAGTTTTAGCAGAAATAAGGAAATGAACTAAGACCGAACTCACAATAGAGAATCAAATACAGCAATTCAAATCAGCAGTCAAATTTTTTTTCAAAGGATAATGGTCTGTGCTTCCTTCTTTAGGTATTGTACCCTGTGGTTCTGATTGCTGTGGAAGTAAACATGAATTGAAAGTATTGCCTGCTGGCAAGCATAAACGACAGTAAACAGTTCTGGGGACTATGTTTCCTCTCCTCTGTGACTTCAGTTTGCCCCACATGGATAGTCTGATAGAGGGGCACCACCTGTGAAACACGGATTTTAATATGCGTGGGGTATGTATGTCAGCTGGACGTTGAAAGACCTCAGACCTAGATCCCAGATAATGCTAAATAGTGGTTTAGAAACTCTAAAGCAGAGGGGACGGGAATGCATAAGAATAATTCATTTTTCACTTAAGATTTTTTCACTCCAACTGCTTTTTTCACTCCAGATGATGTGTCTTTACACAGCATTGCCCAACTCTTACATACTAAGGTCTCAGGCTGATGGTCTACTTAGCACTCAACGATACAGAACCCTGATGATGTAAGTCTAAGACAAGCGTCTACACCTCGGTGTGTCTCAGGTCATTAAAAAGGCTCTGAGGAATTCTCCGGTTATCTTGAAACCCTCCCACTTCTGTGAGCCCTTCCCTTTAACCCAGAGGGCGGTGGGGCGGTCTCCTAGGAGACCACAGGGAAACGACTGCGCGTGCGCACAGCCCGGGCCGGCTGATGCAACCTCCCGAGCGCGAGCTGCTCTGCTGGGAGTAAGGAAGCGGACGCGGCTATAGGGCGAGACCCGGCAGCCGCCACCCGGAAGTGTGCGGGAAGGCCCGCCCCCCGGGGACTCTGCGAGTGACGTCGGGAGGCGGGGGGGGAGAGGGGGCGTAGACGCCCGGCCGTCCTTCCGGTGGCCTGGCGTTGTTCTACCTCGGCCCCGGCCCTGCGGCCATTTTGAGCTTCGCTTCCACCCGCTCCTGCTTGCCTTCCCAGCCCTTCCGGTGTCGCGCCGCTCGGGGGCTTCTTAGCAGTCCGTTTCTCCTCGAAAGTGGCTGCCGCCGCCGCCGTGGGACGGCTCCTATCTATGGTGGTGAGGCCTCGAGCGGACTAGGACACCTCCTCCCCCACTAGGATGGACGTCGCCTCAGCCGCCGCCTCCGGCGCGGGCCGTATCGCACTGTGGCCTGCCGCCCGCTGCCGAAGCCGCTGCCCTGTGTGGCTCTTCTGCCGGCCCGGGGATCGGCCTGGAGCACCCACACCGCCGCTGGGCAAGGCCGAGACTGAGTAGGCCGCCTCCGAATCCCGTCCGACCGCCAGCCGCTGAGCTCCGCGGACCTGCCTGAGAGATTGCCAAGAAAAAGGAGATGGAGCCGGCGACAGACGGGTCGCGGAAACGGCCTGCCCCTTGGGCGGGCTCCGGGTTCCGGCTGCCCTTTTTCTTCTCTCGGCGATCGCAGCCAGACTCTTTCAAGTTCCCCACACCTCTTGCCCCGGAAAACTCCGGGGACCCCGCACTGCCTTCCTTTGCCCAGCCCGAGGCTCGGACCAGCCACTGGACGAAGCTGCTTTCCCAGCTCCTTGCGCCGCTCCCCATCTTGCTTGAGAAGCTGCTGATTTGGACTCAACTTTTCGGTGGGATGATTCCGACTAGATGGCTAGATTTTGCCGGAGGCTACAGCGTCTTGAGGTCCCTGAGGGGACGGGAGGAACTAGCCGACCCCACAGCGCAGAAATCTTTGAGTTCGCTGCGGCTCGACCCCTCCGACGACTCGGTTGCCAGTCCCCTTGATTGGCTAGAGGAGGGGATCCACAGGCAGTGCTCGTCCCCAGACCTAGAAATGGAACTTAAAGCCAAGGGAAGTGCTTTGGACCCCACAGCACACGCTTTTCTCTTAAAGCAGCAGCTGTGCCGAGTGGAGCTGTTGCCGAGTAGTCATCAAGCCCTGGTGTACTCTGACCGGGAACTTGGCTCTTCGCCCTCCGGGCCTCTAAACGTTCAGCCCTTAAGCAATTTCAGCGTAGTCTATTTGCTGAACCCCTCGTACTTGGAGTGCATTGCCCGGCTAGAGCTCGGCTGTCAAAACAGCATTGGAAGTGGCGACTTAGTTGATTTCCAGACACTAGCCCCAGGGAGCAGCTACCTGACTGAGGACCATTTTCATCCCCAACCACTGAATGCAGAAATCTCTCCAGCCTCGTGGCAGGGATGTCCACCTCTTTCTACAGAAGGCCTGCCAGAAATCCACCATCTTCGCATGAAACGGCTGGAATTCCTTCAACAGGCTAGCAAGGGTCAAGAGTTACCCACCCCTGACCAAGATAATGGCTACCATAGCCTGGAGGAGGAACACAGCCTTCTCCTGATGGATCTACAACACTGCAGAGGTAACCCAACACAGTGTGTTCCCCCCACTGGAGCCATTCCTGGAACCATCCAGGAACCCACGGAGGAAAAAGAATTGTTGACTAAAGAAGTTCCACTTGCTTTGGAAAAACAGGGTCCTTCAGAGAGTTGTCCATCTTGTGAAGTGCCTATGGAAAAAGAGGCTGAAGAGGACCAAATAAGTTTAGTTGATGGCTTAGACATAGAAGATGACCTTCCCATTTCTGCCAGACCAGCTTGTAGTAACAAATTGATAGATTACATTTTGGGAGGTGCTTCCAGTGATGTGGAAACGAGTTCTGATTCAGAAGGTGAGGATTGGGATGAGGAAGCTGAGGATGATGGTTTTGATAGTGATAGCTCGCTGTCAGAATCTCACTTTGAACAAGACTCCGAAGGGCTTCACCTCTGGAACTCTTTCTATAATGTAGATCCTTATAATCCCCAAAACTTTACAGCAGCAATTCAGACTGCTGCCAGAATTGTTCCTGGAGATACTTCTGATTCAGAGAAGGATTTGTCTGACAAGTCTGATCTAGAGAATTCTCCCCAAACTGGAAGCCTTCCTGAGAACCCTGACCATAATTCTGGGGAGGAAGATGACTGGGAATCTAGTGCAGATGAAGCAGAGAGTCTCAAACTGTGGAACTCTTTCTGTAATTCCGATGATCCCTACAACCTTTTAAATTTTAAGGCTCCTTTTCAAACAGGGAAAAATTGGAAAGGCTGTCATGACTCAAAGAGATCATCTGAGTCCATTGTGGCCATTTCTGAGTGTCACACCTTACTTTCTTTTGAGGTGCAACTGTTAGGGAGCCAAGAAAATGAATGTCCAGACATGATACAGTGTGAGGTTCTTTCTGGAGAAAGACACACGCATATCAAAAGAAAAAAGGTTTGTTTGTTTTCTTTTAACATGACTGATAATTTGTTCTGTTTTGATATGGTTAAATATAACAGTGACTTTTGGAGCATAGTAGTACATATTTTTGAGGAAGGCCTCTAAGCTCATATAGTTGGATTGAGAAATGTTCAGATGACCTTTCCTTTTCCTCTTATCCTCAACCCCCCATGTAGAGTGTTGTTACTGTCCAAAACAAAAATATCACTGTATAGATGTTAGCAGGAAAGTGCCATTTTCATTTGGGTTGGTAGCTCTGGGCTGTTTCCCTGTAAGCTTCAACTTCCCACTCTTTTTTAGATATATTAAACAAAGATGACCGGTAAGGGGATCTTAACCCTTGACTTGGTGTTGTCAGCACCACGTTCAGCCAGTGAGCGAACCGGCCATCCCTATATGGGATCCGAACCCGGGGCCTTGGTGTTATCAGCACCGCACTCTCCCGAGTGAGCCACGGGCCGGCCCCTTCCCACTCTTTTTTAGATATATTAAACATATATTAAACCTTGTATATACACAATTTAATTTTTCTAGAGATTGAGAAGGTCCTGATATAGCCATAATTTTAAAAGAGTTTTAAATGTGGTATGTTGTTTGCAAATACTTAATATTTTATTTTCATGACAACAGTGTCTTTGTTCTTGTCCATTAGAACCCAAAGGGATGATAATACCAAGTAGCAAGTCAGATTTATCTTGTTGTTTGCCATGAAAGAAAATATTAATTTTCAGTTCCAAAAACTTTTTGACACTACATGGTTTTGATTGACAGTCAAAAACCATACAGGAAATAGTATTGCCATTTCTTAGGAATGCAATATTAATTATCAGTGGCCAGCTACAGGTTGATAATTGTAAACAATGATGGTCACTTATTTGACTTGTCTTGAGTATTTGCTTTCTGTTCCCAGTTAAGTCTTAAAACTTCATGAAGCGTTTTTACTCTTTCATTACATTGTCAGGCTAGCTTTATTTTGGAAGTCTTTTGAATTGCTTTTTTTTATCTTTATTGTTTATTCAGCTAAAGTTATTAACTGAAAAGAAATCCTCCCAAACACAAAGGTGTCTTTTATTGTAGAGAGAAAGTTTCCTCAGTTTCCTATAACTTCATTTGGAAAGAGAAAGAAATGGGTGAGTTTTCATTGACTTCAGATTCTGCAGCGTCAGGGAGTTTCAGGTGGACAGGACCATAATTTATTGGCTCCAGATGGCCAGCTTAATACTTTTGAAATTATTCCTGGGGCAGAAAATATCTCTAAGTGGTGGCAATCTTATGTCTTACTTGTAGAAGCAGAATAAGTCATGTTAAAAATTAATTTTTAGTTCACACTTCTTAAATGCAATGATAAAAGAGCTTTTCTCTATGATTCTCAGGGCCAAACGACCTATTTAGAGCTACTAGATAAAGTGGGCAGGTGGAATGAGCAGTTGGCATCTGGAGACCTATGTTTCTTACTCCTAAGTGGTTAGGGACAACAGATTTGGGAAGACAGACAGGCTTGGGAAGTTACCTAACTCTGTGGCCTTGGTTCACTCTCATGGAAGTAATAATCTCATCTGTTGTACAAATTATTGCAAGATTTTAATGAGATGAGTAAATAAAACTCATAATTCATTGCCTTGCCTTTAAGCACTTCATTTGTCCTGTTCAGGGACCTCACTCCAGTCTCATGTCTCGATTTAGCTTGCTCATTGAATAAAGTGAAATTAGTGAGATGTGAGACTATTACCTATGAACTAGAAGCAAAATTATTATGTCTAAATGTGATAGAGTTATTTGACAGTCTTTGCCTGCCTGCCATTCTTTAGGTATATGGGAATAATGGGTCGTGCCTAATTCTTAGAACGAGGCTTTCAGATTTAGGAGTTTAAAATACTTTGTGTCATGGCCTAACAGTGCAGATTGTGGAGCCAGACTCAGTGTTTGAATCCTGATTACACCACTTAGACGCTGTGTCATTTGGACAAGTCAGTTAACCTCTCTCTTTCTTGCTTCCTTATCTGTACAATGAGGATCATAATATTCCATAACTGATATGTTGATGTGAGGAGTATATGAGATAAAAATTGTAAAGCTTTTTGAAAAGAGCCTGGCATATGGTAAACATTATCCATAACTGTTTGTTATTATTTATCTTAGTGACACAATGAATGAATAAGGACTAGAATGCAATATCTAGTAAGGTGTTACATACCTACTAATTGTCCTCAGGGGCATTCCTTGGCCTGATGTAAAGGGAATGAAAGTAGTAGGCCACAGGGATTAGCTGATGTAACTATGGAACATACTTTAAAGCAAGTATTTACTTTTGGAGTTTGATAAACTTCTTTATTATTTGGAGTTTGAGAAACTTCATCATTAGAAATTAAGTAGGGATTAAGTAGTAATGAGGAGGGATTGTCACGCATTACACGTCATCATGTATATTATGATATTCACAATTTAATGTAAGTATAATGATAGCATATTGAATACAGAGGTTTTTAAAAAAATCTTAACTACAAAGTCTCTTATAGTAACATAGTCTTAAAGATGTTGATTTTGCTGTACTTTGTTTACTAAGTAACCTTCTCTTCTATATTCTGATTACAGAAGTAGTAATATAAAAATAGTACTACATATCGATGATACAAAATTGGAAAGCATGAAAAGTGAAAAATTTTTTTAAAGGAAAAAGGGAGAATAGAAATAAGTGAAAAAATGGGCCGGCCCGTGGCTTACTCGGGAGAGTGCGGTGCTAGTAACACCAAGGCCACGGGTTCGGATCCCATGTAGGGATGGCCGGTTCGCTCACTGGCTGAGTGTGGTGCTGACAACCCCAAGAAAAGGGTTAAGATCCCCTTACCGGTCATCTTTAAAAAAAAAAAAAAAGAAATAAGTGAAAAAAGAGCCGGCTTAGTTGCTTAGAGCAAGTTGCTGATAACACCAAGGTCCTGGGGTTCAATCTGTACCAGCCAGCCACAAAAAAAAGGAAAAGAGAAATAAGCAAAAATATTGTTAAAGCCTTTGTGCTATGATAAAACATTGATTTCCAGGGATATGGTGATTATTTTCTGAAATATTTTCTGTGTCATTTGGCGGAAGAATATCACAGAACTGTATTTCCCTAAGGATTAAAAAATAGATATTAATAACAGCAGGAAAATTGTAGTTCCTCATCTGGATTCATTTTATTAACACCAAGAGACAAGGGCAGGTGGGGGGTGGGGGTACAGTGTGTGGGTAGATATATATATCTATATATAGATAGATATGTGAAAGATATATATATGTATGAAAGGTATATCTAGATATATGAAAGGTATGTTTATATATATCTCAAAGATTCAGGTGGCATTCATTCAGTATTTTATCCAAATGCCATCTAATCAGAACTTTTTTTTAGCCTCACATATAGTTGGAACCAAATATTCCTGTAAGACATTTGATATTCTGAAATAATTAGTAGCATAGTGGTTATTGACCTTGATGCTAATTGTGTAAGATCCTAGAGATTTATTAAAATTAGTCTTTGTCTTTATAGGTAACCTTCCTTGAAGAAGTTACTGAGTATTATATAAGTGGTGATGAGGATCGCAAAGGACCATGGGAAGAATTTGCAAGGGATGGATGCAGGTTCCAGAAACGAATTCAAGAAACGGAAGATGCTATTGGATATTGCTTGACATTTGAGCACAGAGAAAGAATGTTTAATAGACTCCAGGAAACATGCTTCAAAAGACTTAATGTTTTCGAGCAGCATTAAGACGAGTTAATAGTCTGTAGCCCTAGCATACACTACCTCTTACTTGAGAGGTTTCTTTTAAAAACAAATATTGGCAGCTGTCCTTTGAGTTTTTTTTTTTTTTTTTTTTTTTTTTTTGAGAGGAAACGTAGCTCGGATCCAGAGATCTAGTTTACTTTTTTTGTGGCAACATATCCCACTTAGAAACATCTGGGTTTGAAGTCAGCCCTGATAATGAAGGATGAGATAGTGTGATTTCTAATTATCCCCTTTTTGATTTAGTTGGAAATGTTTTTAAATGTCCTTTGCTTGTTTGAGGTGAAAAGGGGACCTTTTGAGTTGTAATTTTGCACTTTCAAAACTTATTTTTCTTGGGAAACAATATTTATAGGGCTTAGAGCCCATTTTCAGTTCTAATTTAAATTACGTTTATCTGTCTAAAATCTTTGGGCTCTCTTCCCCAGCATTCTGAAATTAATGGGCTTTTATGTTTTTCTGAATTTTTTTATTTTACTGATTTGGCCCATCTGCCTTAAGGCTAAAAATATAATCTTGTATATGCTGTCAACTTGCAGTACATTATCTTGTGTCACTTTTTTTTTCCTTTTAAAAAATGACTGGTTGAAAATGTGTAGTGGATTTTTATTTCCATGTTAAGTTCTACATAAGGTATTTCCGAGGACTGCCCCCAAACCTACTCTCTGCTACTTTGGGAAAGCTGCATCTTTCTGCCAAATTTTAACATCAAATATGTTTAATATCTGTGCAAACTGTTCCTTGGAGAGGGTTCTGTATATGTTGCTATAGTTCCCAGTTGAATGTAGTTCTTTGTACATTTCAAATTGTTGTAAAACATTCTAGAAAGTAATAATTACATCATAATCATTTATTTTTTAAACATAAAAGCCTAGAATTTTCCTGGGAAGAAGATAGGAGACATTTCAGAGTAATTTGGTTTTGTTGTGTATGCTCTTAACAGAAAACCAGTGTTATTAATGTCATGCCTCAGCACTGTCACTTTTGAATCCTGTCAGGGTGACGCTATAAACTTGGAAATGGGAAGTTCTGAATTTTCAAGTTTGAAATGTAAAATGTAAACTTCAGTCAATATCCAGGTTTATTGTTTTCTACTATTTTAATAATGAGAGAAGTAATGGCAAGGCCTGTACTTTCAGGATGGGATAGAACTATAGATTTAACAACTACAAAGTCTTAATACCCAAAGTTTACTTTTGAATTGAAGTCTTTGCATTGACTGGTTGTGCTTGGTTAGTTTAGATAGCTTTACATAGTGTGCATCTGTTAGATTGAGAGAATGTTAACCAACTCTTTAATGATCTGTTTTTACTCCATGTGCCTCCTGTCACAGGTAATGGAAAACATAAGAATAGATGACCTCTTAATTTTCAACTTATTTCAGTGTGGGGATGAAGTTTTCATCAGAAGTTCTTGCAGAGTTACTACCTCAGTTTATAATCTACCTGGTTATTTTATTTCTATCTGGTTTGCTTAAAGAACTGCATCTAGTGTTGATATATATATATATACACACACACATAAATACATAAAACACACTGAGAGTGCAACATCATAAAAGTTGGTCACATTTTTGCAGAGCCCTTATTCTAGGTGTTTTGTGCACCTCCACTTTAGGTAGTCATAGGGAATGCATTTGTAGGATCTGGTATAATACCATGAAAACAGGCTAGTTTCAAGCACCAGCTGTCAGTAGGAAAGCAGGCATCATTTGCCTTTAAAAGCTTTTTGACAATGTATACACATTCTTTTAAAACCAGACTGAAGCATACTGTTTTATTTCAGAGACTTAGGTTGTATTTTGTCTTTCTGAAATCTAACACCTCTGCATATTTGAAAATAATGGTGCCTCTTTCACTGGATTTTGGAAAATTGTTCCCTTCGGATTCTATCCTCATTACCAAGTGAGTAAAATCTTGGTTAAGAATTCTTCCATCTACTACCCTCCTTTAGAAGAAGTGATCAGATGGTGATGAGAAGGACAGAAGGGACCATTTTAAAATTGGATTGAAGGAGAAAAACAAAATTTTTGTTAGTTTCATGTCAATCCTTGTTACTAGGACAAAGTTAAACCCCTACAATCTTAAAAAGAAAATCCTTGGAGGTTTTAATTAAACATTTTACACATTTAAAGTCTTGTAATGGTGCTTTAAGTGTCAATGTAGCATGTGTAAGACTTTGTACAGACAAGTAAGATTTCCATTTCTGAGTAATTAAATGTGATACCAACACCTCTTCATCTTTAACTTGAAATCAGAACTATCAGATTTTATTTTTTTATAATTTAAGGAAGGTGAAGTTAGGGGACTAAAATACTTCTAAATTGGCTTCTACAGATCCAATGATTTAAATATAACCAGTTTGTTGGGATTTTATAGCTAAAATTATATTTGTGTATATAACCTAACTAATCTGTAAATTGTAATAAATATATTTGCAATTATTAAATGTTACATATTTTGGTTCAACTTTATATTGTATGTTTTATAGTATTTTACATTGGTTTTGGGATTGCTGAGCAGGATTTTCAGGATTAAACCAGGTATTTTTGTAGAAACATTATAAACTTATAGGTGCTGAACAAATTTCTGTGGTTTAAAAAGGTTATGTGACATGTAAATTGCACTTCATCTAATTGAAAGGAAGGTGTGGTAAGGAGATAAATATAATTGCAAACCACATTTTAGTAGTAGAAGAATTTGGTTCTTAGCCCTTGTAAGAGACTGATGATTTGATTCTAAAATTGTCTCCAACCATCCAGTTCTGCTGCAAAGAAAACTAAAATAAATGGAATATTAACAGGAACAGTAAAACTCATATGCTGGGCTTTGCATAGTGTTTCACCTAAGTGACAGGAAAATCTGCTTTTCTATTTTCTGTATTACAAGGGTACTTCAAAAAGTTAATGGACAGGGTCTGGCTGGTTAGCTCACTTGGTTTAGAGGATGGTGTTGGTAACAACAAGGTCAAGGGTCTGGATCCCCCTACTAGCCAGCTGCCCCTCCCCGCCCCCCCAAAAAGTTAATAGAAAGATGCATATTGTCTTCCAATTGTATTTTTCCAGGAAGTACCCTCATATTATTCATGATAATCATGGTATTGTAAATCATGATGTTCTCATTTACAAAATAAATGTGGTGGTAACATTAGGAAAAACCAAACTTTTTATTCTGAAAAAAGGACAAAACATTTGGGTTATGGCAAATCTATTGATGGACTAATTCTTAATTCAGGCATTTGGATTCTTCCAGCTAATGAAGAAAAATTAAACATAGATTTTGTAACTGGAAGGAAAAACTTTTAGTGCAATTAATGTTTAGTACAAATTGACAACCCCAGGTTATAATTTTATTTCCATTTTGGGGGTTAACTTAAGCATTTTTGGCGGTCTCCCCAGGAAGAGATATGTGAAAATAGCCAAATTCACATCAAGCCAGATTTACTGCTGTGCCTATCCTGATACCCTATAGAAATTGTACTGTTTTTCTTTCCTACTTTAGTAGAAAGTTTAAAGCAAATATTTAATGACTAACCTCAGAAATTTTGAAGTTACTCATAGATCTGGGAATTGCATGGTCTCTGGAGTCTCATTTGGAGAATTCCTTTGGACTCACCTCTCAGTAACCTTTAAAAATAAAAATGGGAATATCTTTTCATTAAATGCATGTTATTTATAAAAGTAATGTAAGAAATACACAAGGCATTCTTGGTACATTTAAAAAAAAAGCATGCTGCCCAGGGTGCCTTTTTGAGCTGGGAGACTTAATTTCTTTTTATCTGTAAAAAGAGGTTTTGATTTTTTTTGTTTTTTAAATTTCATTGTTTTTTTTTTTTTTTAAAAAAGATGACCGGTAAGGGGATCGTAACCCCTAACTTGGTGTTGTCAGCACCACGCTCAGCCAGTGAGCGAACCGGCCATCCCTATATGGGATCCGAACCCAGGGCCTTGGTGTTATCAGCACCGCACTCTCCCGAGTGAGCCACGGGCCGGCCCTAAATTTCATTGTTAATGACACAAATGTTAGCTATTTGGAATCTTCCTACATTGGTAATTAGGATTCTTCCCTTATGAACTTAGTTCAGTGTTTTATGATCCAGCAAAACTTAAGTTGGTGTGGGTCAATTATGACTAAATACAAAGGCAGCATGATAATTGAGATCCATAACACTAGGTATAATAAATAGGATATGTAAATGTCTTCTAATCCTGCTCATTTTGAGGACTTATCAAGCAAGACCTATGATGCTTTCAACTTAATGTGTTTCAATGGCAGGTGTGACATCAGGGAATTTAAAGAGAAGTCATTCTACACGTGGAATAGAGAACAGAGGTTGAGGGTGTGGGACATGTATTTCTGTGTAAGCAATCTGAGTTACATCAGTGTATTACCAGCGGCCAACTCCTTAATGAACAGAGGTTGAGGGTGTGGGACATGTATTTCTGTGTAAGCAATCTGAGTTACATCAGTGTTTTACCAGCGGCCAACTCCTTAATCTCACCATGGAAAGATTGGGGAAACCAGGTTTGTGGAAAGTAGGTTGCATGACTCCTGGGGAGGATACCCTAGAGATCTAATGAGACTGAGAATCTATTTGCCATAAGGCCTAGAAAGATGAACTATAAGGGAAGAAGCTTTGGAGAAAATTTTCAGGTTTTACTCCGTTGACCCTTCTCTTTATCTCAGTACTAGTCTTCAGTTTTCTCCTACCTTTATTTGCTGAATATTTTATTTTCACTACTGTTTTATATTATAGATCCTTACCTAGAAGAAGGATGAGGACCTTCATAACAAAAGAACAGCACAATTGCGAGAGATGCAATCCAACAAGAAGAAAGGACCTTACAACTCTACAGAGTTTATTGCACATTTTCCCACCAAAATGTTGGGTAAATATTTATACTTTGAGACTGGATTAACTTTTAGAAACATCCCAAAGATGTTTAGCATCAAAGAAAGAGGTGATAATAAAGCTGGATATTGCTGCTTTGAGTTAAAACTTCTTTTTTAAATGGGGTTCATATATTGACTTTTTGGGAGGGAGGGCAGCTGGCTGGTACGGGCTAACTGGCCAGCCCCATATATTGACTCTGAAGGCAAAAACCAAAGAGGAGTCCCACAGTGGTTTTGAAAAGGCTCATCTGGATATATGTTCTGAAATGGTTTTTAAAAACAAATTTCATCATGAGAAGACTAGCTTCTCTCTGGATTTCGGGAGACCACTGACCATCTTATCCCCCAACCTCTTCTTTCTCTCTCACGTAACTTTTTATAATTATGCTTACTCTGACCTCATCTTGTTATTATTTTTACTTGTTTCTTGTTTACCTCCACCATCACTAGTCTGTAAACTCCATGGGGGCAGGGATCATCCTTTTACTCTGTCGGCCCAAAGCTTAGAACTGTGCCCTGGTCATGTTATAGTTTATAAATTTTTGTTGAATGAGTTAGTAACTTTCTGAAAGTTCCCTCTCATATAGACTTTATCAATGTTTTATCAACACAGCCATGTTTGATCGGAAAAAATGTGCTACAATCATAGATGATGCAGAATCATAGAACTTAAAGGTCTTTAGAGAAGACTGCAGTAAGCTCTAACTAAATTTGTAGAATGTAATTACAAATTTCAATTTGGCTAGGGATACCACATCAATTAGAGTATCATTAATAAGGCACATGTTAATTTATGAATTTAGTATGTGAGCAAATCAGCTGAGACCTTTTCCAGAATTGATTTACTGTATTGGAGTACCAGAGTATTCTTACCATCACACCAGGGGTTTAAGTTCTCCTTTTTGGCAAAAGATTGGCTATGAGTTTCTGGCGATGCTCTGTTGATGCCACCAGAGGGCGTGAACTTACCATTTTCGAGTGCCTGATGGATGCCTGTTAGTAATCTGATGGCTATTCCTCCCTTGGAGGTTGTTCCCTCTGTGTATAAACAAGCTGGAGTGCTGCCCTGCCCTGCCCATTCCAGGCCTGCCTGGCCCATTGTGACTCCACCTTTTTGTAATTACCCAGAATTGGGGGCTGTTCCTTATGGGAGAACCAAGATTTGTATTTGAACACAAACAAGTGAACTGATTCTTCCTGATCTACACAGGGAGAATAAAGTGAGTATGGTGATTTAGGAGACTGGAGGTGAGATCCAAGAGGCTAATGTAAGGCTATTTGCTGAGTTTTTTGTATTAGGGTTTTTCCAGTTAGTGCTTTATCTCACTTAACTATTTGCTCAGCATTCAGTTTTCTATTGCATTCCTGTACATTGGGGCAGTCATTCTCAGTGGAAGGAGGGAGAGGGCACCACATTGCTTCTGCATAGAGAATCAATGCGTCTGATGACAGAGCCTTACGTGTGGCTGGCCTGAAAGGAGGAAAAAAGAACTTTCGGGCTGGGGTTTCATGCCAGTATGGCCTGTTTCCCTCTTAGAGCTAACAGCCAAGGCCATGTAGATATCTGGGACTGCTTTTTGGTAGGTTTTTATTGGCTCCAAATGAGCTTAAATCAACAAACCTAGGTGAGGGTCTGTCCCTGAGTTACTTCCAGGTGAGCAGAATGGAAGGCCATTGTGTTTGCATATAATTTCCCTGTGCCTGCCGTGACTGAGGCAACTTTCAACTGTGTTATTGTAGTGCTTTTCCTTTCTTTTGTTTCTGCTTGATTTGACTGAGTAGGAAGGGTAGGAGTTTCTTCTTTGTGTCTCTAGAAATTTACATAGGAGGTTTTTTGGGTTTTTTTTCCCCCTTTTACTTCTGATTGCCAATTTCTGGACATCCATCTCTGAACAGATTTCCTTCCCCAGGACGAGCTACCAAAAGCCATGGCTGGGTTGGCCTGGGGTGTAACTCAGTATTGCCTGAGGGAAGGTACTTTTTTATTTTTATTTTTTAAATTATTTTATTTTATTTTATTTATTTATTTTTTAAAAGATGACCGGTAAGGGGATCTTAACCCTTGACTTGGTGTTGTCAGCACCACGCTCAGCCAGTGAGCAAACCGGCCATCCCTATATAGGATCTGAACCCGTGGCCTTGGTGTTATCAGCACCGCACTCTCCCGAGTGAGCCACGGGCAGGCCCGGGAAGGTACTTTTTTAGAGGAATATTGAATTACAGAAGAAAGGTCCTGCTGGGAAGTCAAGGGGTAGAAGCAGGTGCATGTTCTTGCAATTAATTTCCCAGATTGTTTCAAATGGGATGACGAGTTATGTTAAGCCAGTGTTCCTTCTTATCTCACACTCAGCATAGAAACCCCTCAGGGTCCTTTGGGAATATTTACTTTTCTCAATCAGGTTTCATCTCCTCTCTAAAGGCTTCTCTGATGATGATTCCACCTCTATATCTGCAGTTTTTCCTCTTGTTTTCAGTGTGACAGTACCCCGTACGCCTTTTTATCACTGTTCATATTACAATTGAATTGTAATTGTGTTTTGCCCTTCTGTTTCTTCCTGTAGATTGTGACCTCTTTGGTGGAAGGGTCTCAGCACAGTGACCAGAATATCTTAGGTGCACAATACACTTTTCTCTAACTCAAGTGACAATTTCCAGCCTCCTCCTTCCGACAGACAAGCTCTCTCTCCCCACCCAACAATTAATTTATTAATTCACGTGTTTCAAAGAAGCAATTGAATGTGTGAAAAGGTCTGTCTGCAATGTATACATTATTTTTATCTATAGCATTTGAGGTATTTTTTTGAAAAGCAAGCCTTATTAGTGATGACTTCTTAAACCTAAGGTTTTAAATCAGTTGATGTCATGTCTTTATCACCGATTTTTCAAGTGACAGTGGAACATGATCAGTGTTATGAAAGGCTTTATCACCGATTTTTCAAGTGACAGTGGAACATGATCAGTGTTATGAAAGGCCCTTTTTTTTTTTTTTTTAAAGATGACTGGCAAGGGGATCTTAACCCCTTGACTTGGTGGTGTCAGCACCACACTCACCCAGTGAGCTCACCGGCCATCCCTACGTGGGATCCGAACCCATGGCCTTGGTGTTATCAGCATCACACTCTCCCGAGTGAGCCACAGGCTGGCCCAAAAGGTACTTCTTCTTAGGCAAGATATCATTGATATCCAGTTTTCCTAAATGGTTAAGGACATTGTTTTTTGTTTTTTTTTTTTTAATTGGCAAATAAGGATTGTATATATTTATTGTCTACAACATGATGTTTTGAAATATGTATATATGGTGAAATGGCTAAATTAAGCTAATTAGCATGTTTTACCTCACATTCTTACTGTTTTTTGTGGTGAGAACACTCAAAATCTACTCTATTAGCAATTTTCAACATACAATACATTGTTATTAACTATAGTCACCATGTTGTACAATAGATCTCTTGAATTTATGCCTCCTAACTGAAACTTTGTATCCTTTGGCCAACATCTCCCCAACCCCCTTTTTAAATTAGCGTATTGAGGTATAATTTATATATAGTAAATTTCACCGATTTTAAGTGAAAAATTCAATGAATTTTGATAAATATGTGCAGTCACGTAACACTATCACAGTCAAAATGTAGAGCATTTCATCACCCCAGAAAGTTCACTCATGCTCTTTTTTATTCAGTCCCCTTCCCAACCTCCAGCTTTTGGCAGCCATTGATCTGTTTTTTCACACTGGTTTACCTTTTCTATAATTTCAAAAAATGGTATCATACATACCGTATGGACCCTTTTGTGTCTGGATTTTTTTTTTTTTTTTTTTTTTTTTTAAAGATGACCGGTAAGGGGATCTTAACCCTTGACTTGGTGTTGTCAGCACCAAGCTCACCCAGCAAGCCAACCGGCCATCCCTACATATGGGATCCGAACCCGTGGCCTTGGTGTTATCAGCACCACACTCTCCCAAGTGAGCCACGGGCTGGCCCTGTGTCTGGCTTTTCTAATCTAGTGTAATGCTTTTGAGATTCATCTACGCTGTTGAGTGTATCAAAGTCCATACTTTTTTTTATTGCTGATAGTATTCCATTGTATGATTATACCCCAATTTATTTATTCATTCCTAGATAAAGAACAGTTGGTTTGTTTACATTTTGTGGCTGTTATTAATAAAGCTGCTATGAACAGTTGCATTCCAAGTGTTTGTATGGACATATGTTTTCATTTCTTTTTGATAAATTTTGGAGTGGGATTGCTGGGTCATTTGGTAAGAATGTGTTTAACATTATAAGAAACTCCCAAACAGTTTTGCAAAGTGGCCAGTGTTTGAAAAATCCAGTTGCTCTATGTCTTTGCCGACATTTGATTTTGTAAGTCTTTTTAAGTTGAGCCATTCTAGTGAATTTGTAGTTGCATCTTATTTTGGTGTAAAGTTGCATTTTCTTGATATTTAATAATGTTTAGCATCTTTTCATATGTGTATTTGCAATGGTAAATATCTTCGGTGAAGTGTCTGTTCAAATCTTTTGTCCATTTTTTAACCAAGTTATGTGTGTACGTGTGCGTATATATTGTTTTAAAAAATTTTCTAGATCGAAATTCCTTATGACATATATGTTTTGCAGATATTCTCTCCCAGTCTGTGACTTGCATTTTCATATTTTAAATAATGTTATTCGAAGAGCAAAATTTTTTAATTTTGCAGAAGTCCAGTTTACCAACTTTTTTTTTCTATGATCCATGCTTTTCCAAAGATCTCAGAAATCTTTTCCTAACCCAAGGTAACAAATATCTTTGCTTATGTTTTCTTCTAGAGGTTTTGTTGTTTTAGCTCTGACATTTAAGTCTATGATTCATCTTGAGTTAACTTTTGTATATGGTATGAGGTAAGAGTTGTGATTCTTATTTTTGCACATGGATATTCAATTGTTGAAAAGACTATCCTTCTTCCACTGCATAAGCCTGGCACATTTGTCAAAAATCAGTTGACTCTGTAGGTGGGTCTATTTCTGGACTCTCTATCCCGTTTCACTGATCTATATCTCTGTTCTTACATAAATGCTAAGCCTGGCACATTTGTCAAAAATCAGTTGACTCTGTAGGTGGGTCTATTTCTGGACTCTCCCGTTTCACTGATCTATATCTCTGTTCTTACATAAATGTCACACTGTCTTGATTACTGTAACTTCACAGTAAGTCTTGAAATCACCTTGTTCTTTTTTAAAAGTGTTTTGGTTATTGTAGGCCCTTTGCATTTCTATTTGAATTTTAGAACCAGTTTATTAGTTCTTACCAAAAAAAAAAAAAAGGCCTGGTGGGATGATGAATGGGATTACATTGACTCTAGATTTAGGGAGAATTGACATCTTAACAATATTGAGTCTTTTGATACATAGACATAGTACATCTCTCCATTTATTTGAGTATTCTTCAATTTCTCTCATAAGTATTTGTAGTTTTCAATATACTGACCTTGTACATATTTTGTTACATTATCCGTAAATATTCCTATTTTTGATGTTATTGTAAATTGTACTTTTTAATTTCAATTTCCATTTCTTTGCCGCTAACATAGCAATACAGTTTATTTCTGTATATTGATTTTGTGTCCCCTAACCTTAGGATTTTTTACATAGGTGATCACATCTTAGAATAAAATCAGTTTTGCTTCTTTCTTTCCAATCTGTATGCCTTTTATTTACTTTTTCTTGCTTTATTGTACTGACTCGGATACCTAGCACAAAGTTAAGTAGAAGTGGTGAGAAGACATCTTTGCCTTGTCTGTAGGATCAGTGATGTTTTCTCTTTCGTTCCCAATGTTGGTAATGTATGTCTTCTCTTTTTTTTTCTTATCAGTCTAGCTGGAGGTTTATCAATTTTATTGATTTTTTCCAAAGAACCAGCTTTTGGTTTCATTGTTTTTTCTCTGTTGTTTTTGTTTTACTTTGTTTTGTGTTCTAGTCCACTGATTTCTGATCTGTAGTTCATTTTCTTCCTTCTACTTTCTTTGGGTTTAATTCAATGTTCTTTTTCTAATTTCTTAAAGTGGAGCTTAGACCAGTGATTCAAAACCTTTCTTTTCTTCTAATATAAATATCTAATGCTATAAATTTCCTTACAAGCTCTGTATTAGCTGCTTCCCATGTATGTTTATATGTTGTGTTTTCATTTTCATTCAGTTCAAGATATTTTCTAATTTCCTTTGTGCTTTCTTCTTTGACCCATGTCTATTTAGAACTATGCTATTTAATTTCTAAATATTTGGGGATTTTCCAAATTTCTTGCTGACTTCTAATATAATTTTCATTATGGTTGGAGCACATATTTTGTTTAATTTTAATCCTTTTAAATTTATTGAGACTTACTGTACTCCCTAGCATATATCTATCCTGTAGAATGTTTGACAAAAAAAAAAAATGTGTATTCTGCTGTTGCTGGGTGACATTTCTCTATGTCAGTTAGTCAAGTTGGTTGATAGCACTGTTCAAGTCCTGTATATATCTACTGATATTGTGTCTATCCTTTTCCCGTTGCACAACCTTGGTACATTTGTTTTATCAGTTATTGAGAGAGGAGTATCAAAACACCAACTATAATTGTTGAACTGAATAATTTATTTCTGCATTTACTACGTCAGTTTTTGCTTTATGTGTTTTGGGGCTCTTTGCTAGGTGGATACAAATTTATAATTGTTTTTCTTCCTACTTTTGCTCCCCAGGAGATATTTGGGAAAGTCTGGAGACATTTTTGGTTGTTGCAACTGGGCGAATGCTGCTGGCACCTAGTGGATAGAAGCTAAAGATACTGCCAAACATTCTATAATGCCCAAACATCCCCCACAGCAAAGAATAGTTCAGCTCAAAATGTCAAGTGCTGAGGTTGAGAAACCCAATTTCTTTAATACTTCATACCCAAATCTCTAACAATTTATTTTTTGCTTGGGGGGCGGGGGTGGGCAGCTGGCCAGTAAGGGGATCTGAACCCTTGACATTGGTGTTACAACACCATGCTTTAACCAACTGAACTATTCAGCTAGACCCTCTAGCAATTTTTTAAGAATAAACACTTCTCAGTGTGTTGCCTGCTTTTGGTTCATTTCCAGAGCCCTGAAATGTTTCTTTTTGGCAGTTTTATCCAGTTTTATATTTGCTTTTGGTGAGGAGGATTTGCTGATCTCTTCATGTCATGGTAGCTGGAAGTCTGTTCATCCTTTAACTTCTAACCTATCTGTGTCTTTATATTTAAGGCAAATTTCTTATAGACAGCATATAGTTGGATCTTTTTTTTCAATCCAATCTGACAATGTCTGCCTTTTAATTGGGAATGTTTAGATCATTTATAATTAATGTAATTATTGATAAAGTTGAGTTTAAATCTACTGTCTTGCTTTTTGTTTTCTATATGTCCCATCTGATTTTATTGCTTTTTCTCCTCGTTTCCTGCCTTCTTTTTGATTGTTTTTTGTGATTACATTTTATCTTCCTATTAGCTTATTAGCTATACCTTTTTTTTTATTTGACTTTAGTGACTATTGTAATGTTTAAATATGTAGCTTTAACTCTTCACAGTCATGGTATACCTTTGAGTAATATTGTGCCACTTCTTGTATAGTACCTGACACACACACACATGTACTCCATGACATCATTTTGGCCAACTACAGATCACGTATACAATGGTGGTCCCATAAAATTATAATAGAGCTGAAAAGTCCTATTGCCTAGTGACATCATAACTTTTATAATGTTGAAGTGCAATGCATTACTTATGTAGGAGCAATAGGCTATACCATATAGCCAAGATGTGTAGTGGGCTGTGCTCTCTAGGTTTGTGTAGGTATACTCAGTGATGTTTGTACAATAATGAAATCACCTAATGTCACATTTCTTAGAACATATCCCCATCATTAAGTGATGCATGACTATACTTGTGTGTGTGTGTGTGTGTGTGTATGTATATGAGTGCTTTCCAGCAGTATGCTTCCATTTCCCGCTCCTATCCCTTGTGCTACTGTTGTGATACATTTTTACTTATACAAAAGTTATAAACCTACAATAACTTGCTATATTTTTGCTTTAAAAAGTCAGTAGTCTTTTTTTTTTCTTTTTTTAAAGATGATCGGTAAGGGGATCTTAACCCTTGACTTAGTGTTGTCAGCATCACGTTCTCCCACGTGTGCTAACCGGCCATCCCTGTATAGGGATCCGAACCCATGGCCTTGGTGTTATCAGCACCACACACTCCCAAGTGAGGAACGGGCTGGCCCTTAAAAAGTCAGTAATCTTTTAAAGAGATTGAAAATAAGAAAAAAATATTTACCGTACATTTACCATTTCCGATGCTTTGTGTAGATTGAAATTTCTTTTAGATATCATTTTCTTTCTGCTTGAAGAACTTCAACATTCCCTGTCATGCAAGTTTGCTGATGATGATTTCTCTTAGGTTGTTTGTCTGAAAAAGTCTTTATTATCTTCATTTTTGAAAGATACTTTCTCTAGCTGTAGAATTCTAGGTTGATAGGGATTTTTTTTCTTTCGGTAATTTAAAGATGTCACTCCATTGTCTCAGCCAGCTCTTGAATTCCTTGAGTCCGTAATTTTGTGCTAGGTCCTAATTTTGTGCTAGGTCCGTTGGAGTTAGAATGTTACATGTAACACCTGTCTTCTCAAGTTAACTGTTTCAGGAACACATTTACCTTTTCTCAGTAACAAATTCTGATATTGCTATTGAGATCATACCCACGTGTAATTTTTCCTGTCTTTTTTTTTTTTACTTGAGGGCTTACACACTGGCCTATCATCTGCCTTTGACTCTGACCCTAATATTAGTTCCTCCTGATTCTGTGTTTCTCTGTACTCTTTACCAGAGCACA
>NW_007727609.1:256683-280597 GCF_000696425.1 Galeopterus variegatus | reverse complement strand
ACTTGAGGGCTTACACACTGGCCTATCATCTGCCTTTGTCTCTGACCCTAATATTAGTTCCTCCTGATTCTGTGTTTCTCTGTACTCTTTACCAGAGCACACATTATCCTTTGTCTACTCCATCTAAGAATAAGTTTGAGAGATTGGTCTTCTCCGATGTCCTTCCCAGGGCTCTTTCTGGTACTATGAAGACATCCTAGGCATTGGTCTAGACAGATTTGGGCTTGAATTCCAGCTTTCCCTTTTCACCAACTGTGTGCCCTTGAGTAAATTACTTGAGTCTTAGAAGGCCAACTGTAAAATTTGAATAATAATATCTCTCAGAGTATTCGGGAGGATTAAATTAGATAATATATGAAAAGTTCTTAGTACTGTATTTTGCACATAATATCAGACACTCACATAGTGTATGTTATGTGATATATGTATATACCTCCGAATTTACAGCTGAGGGACCGAAGCATAGTAACCTACCCAAGTTACACAAATAGAGAATGGCAGAGAATTAGGGCTTAAACCCAGTCTGGCTCCAGAGCTCATGCCTTTAACTACAGTGTTTCACTCCTTTTCTTGGTAAATGTTAATTCCTTCTCTTTGCATTAGATGGAATTAGATTTAGACTTTGAAAAATGAGTACTCTTGATCAAGCGGATGTTGGGAAAACGGGGCAGTTAAAAGGAAGAGAGGCAAAGGTCATTTCAAGTAGGAAAAATAGTTTTAGAGGAAAGGTAGAAATGGACGGATACAGGAAGCATGTTGGGGATATGGCTAATAGTCTGGTAAAGCTGGTATAGGTTCTACAGGACAGAGAAGTATAGTGGAGGATAATGTTTGTTATGTAGGGTCCAAATGATAGAGTACTTTGAATGCCATGTTAACAAATTTGGTCTGTTCCGTTCTATATAAAGTAACAAGCCACCAGGGGAGTGACATGGTCAAATTGGTTCTTTTGGAATAGGTTTTGGGTTGTTTGATGGATGGATTGAATTGAGGCGCACCTAGAATATGGATATCAAGTAGAATGTTGTGCAAGTATAGGTATGAAGTAATGAGTTCAACGAAAGGGATGGTTAGACTGGAAAGGGGGGAATCATGGAAGTCTAATAGTTGGCAGGATTTAGTGGCTTGTTAGATGAAGGAGAAGGAAAAATCACAAATGAGTCAGCTCTACTATGCTTGGTGACAAGGAGGGAGGTGGTATTGTTAATTGAGACGGAATTCTGAAAGAGGAGTGGGTTGCTGGGGGGAGGGGTAAGAATTCTGTTTACATAGAGAACGGACCACTTTTAGCATCTTTTCCTCTTTTCATTTGTAGGAAGTAACAAGTTGAGCCACCTAAGGGAGATTTTATAGGATAGTCCCAAGGGAGGAGTGAAAGAAGGGAAGGGATTAGGTGAAGAGAGGTGGAATTCACACCTGAGGCAGGTTTGGAGCAATTTTCATGAGCTGAAAATGGCATGGGGATTAGGGGAAGTTTTATGAGTAGTTTGGATCAGTACTTTGCTCCCACAAAACTCCCCACCTTAACCTCTCTTACCTATCCTTTTCCCCCAAATCCAAGCTTGGCAAAGAAGCAGTCATCCGTTCAAGGGAACTGTGAAGGCTAGAGCCAGGAGCAAATGGGACTGAAGAATCAGGGGCCCTTCCTGGCTCTTTTGGACTCCTGGGACCTCCTTGTGTCACCAGAGATTGTGGGGAGAGGCTCAGTAATGATCGAGATAGAATCTCCTGCCATCCCAGTGGGATGTGGACCCAGAGAAGATCACATTTTATTTAAGAAAATAAAAGAATATAACAGTTTTTACTCTCCAGTATATTCATAGCTGTTACATATATTTAGTTTGAAAGATTGATTTATGCATTTGTTTCTCAGTAGACCATAAACCTCAGAAGAACCATATCTTAGTTATTAAGGTGGGCCCAGTGCCTAGCGTAGAGCTTATTTGGTTCTCATTAATTTGTACATTCAATATTATTTATGAGTACAGAGGCCCTGTACTGTGTGCTGAATATTCGTTTACTCAGCAAATATTTACTGAGCACTTATTGTGTGCCAGGCTCTGGGTAAAGTGCTGGGAACACACATAAGAGCAAGACTGGCAAGGTCTCTGCTCTCAAGGAGCTTACTTTTTTTTTTTTTTTTTTTTTGCGGCTCACCAGTACAGGGATCCAAACTCTTGATCTTGGCATTATGAAGCCGTGCTTTAACCAACTGAGCCAATTGGCCATCCCCTAGGAGCTTACATCTTAAATGGGAGAGTCAAAACACAAAAGCAAATTAACGAGAGAGCTTCTGGTGGTGACATATGCTGTGAAGTCAATAGAAGAGAGCCATATATATGATAGAAACTTGGGGGATGACTTTGGATACAGTGATTGGGGAAGGCTTCACTGAGGAGGTGACCTTCAACAAAGTACCTCAATGGTAGGAGGGAATGGTTCAGGAGATGATTAGGGGGAAGGTGAGGACAGAAGGAAGGCTGTGGCTAAGCTGTAATAAACAAGGTGGAGAGAACTATGAGTGGTTAGTCAAATAGGGGCCAGATCAAATGGGGCCTACAGGAAGGAAATTTGGGTTTATATTAAGGGTAGTTGCATGTCTTTAATGGTGGGGGTGTGGGGTACTACAATTATATTTTCTCTTTGAAAAAATCTTCTGTCTATAGTGTAAAAAATGCAGTGGCCCAAGCAAGGAAGAAGGCAGACCAGATGATGAGGCTATTGGAATGGTCTAGGTAGGATGTGATGAAGGCTCGGACAGGTGGCATTGGAAGGGGAAAGGGAAGATTTGGGGTACATCTGGAGGGAAATCAAATTGACTAGATGTGGAATGTGAGGAACAGAAAAAAATCTAGGATGATTCCTAGGTAGGATGACCAACCGTCTCAGTTTGCCTGAGACTGAGGAGTTTGCTGGGACAGGGGATTTTTAGGGCTAAAACCAGGACAAGTTAGCAAATCAGGTTTCCAGGCAAACCAGGACAGTTGGTTACATGACTGCTAGGTTTCGGGGTAAGAAATGGGGTGGGTGGGTAGTTGATGGTGCCATACATGGAGATAGAAAGGACTCAGGAAGAACAGATTTGGAGGTGTAAACCAAGGGTTCTATTTTGGCCACGTTAAGTTTGAGATGCTTATAAAACATCCATGTGGAGATGGAGTAGGCAGTTGGTTATACACATCTGAAGTCCGAAGGAGAGGTCAGGTTCAGACAGAAATTTGGAAGCCAGCAATATACAGATGATATTTAAAACAATGGAGGAGAGTGCCTAGCGAGAGTATATAAATGGAGAACAGAAACAGGCCGAGAGTAGAGTTTGGAGACTAACATTATGAGGTTAAGCAGAGGAGAAGCCGTCACCCAAGGTATTAAGAAGGAGTAGACAGTGAAGTGGGAGGTAAACCAGGAGAACAAATTATCATGGAGGCCTAGAGAAAAATGAGCTTATGAAGGAGGGAGTGGCCAACTGTGTCAAATGCTAATGAGTAAAACAAAGACAAAAAGGTGGATTTAAAAGACAGTCACTGCTCCAAGGAGTTCCGGTGCAGTGAGGAGACAGGAAGTGAATCCCCACGCAGCAGTGAGTGCAGTGAAAAGCACAGGATGCCAGGCAAGCACAGAGGGCTCCTTCCTGGGCTGCGTCGGGAAGAACTGAGAAACCAGAATGGATAGAGAAGTGTTCTCCAGGCTGAGGAAGCTGCAGGCACCAAGGCACAGTCAGGGTTGCAGGGCTTCCGGATGGCTGGGGCAGAGTTGGGAGACAAACTGAGGCAGGAAGTGCAAAGAGGGGGAGGGCCAGAGCTGTCAAGTGCATCAGAGAGGTCACCTCAGGTGAGAACGGAAAAACGTTGGATTTAGCAACATGGAAGTAAGTGCTTATCATTGCCAGAATAGTTTTAGCCATTTTCAAGGAGTTGTTTAGATAGAAACCAATTGTGAGTAACTGGGAGGCAAGGAATAAGATACCCAAGGACTAGATCCCTCCTTTAAGAAAGTTGAAGTGAGAGGAGGTAGAGTGGATGATATGGCATCTGGGGGTGGGGGTAGGAGAAAATTTAAGGGCCTAAAGGTACTGTAGGAAGGCAAGGAGCAGGAAGAAAGAAATGAGGGTATTAGAAGGACCACAACTGTGGTCAGCAGTGGGATGTTAGAGCTTATGTTTTCTAAGTTGGAGCAAATCTAAGTGGTGAAAAAGTCCAAGGTATGGCCCTGGGTGTGAGTAACTTATTGGAGTGGAGGTGAATATCGCTGGAGTTGAGGAGATCAAGGTCTTGTGAGGTTAGGACATTGGATAGTTCATTCACATTAGCACTGAAATCACCCAGAATGGGAGGCAGATATGGGAGGGAGATGAGGCTGAGCTGGGAGCCATGGTCTTTGATGAGTGTAGAGGACTGACTAGCAGGTTGGTGAGTGGCAGAGACAAGAGGGAAGACGCTGGTTGGCTGAAGGCAGGGACAGTTTTCACACAGGGATGGAGGCATCATGGTACCTTATAAGTTTATTGAACTAAACTGAACTGAAGTGCTGTGTACCAGGAAATGCCAAGGTCAGCATCAGCTGACATTTTCTAGAAAACCCTCAGGATAGACATTAAAGTCAGAACAGAAAGAGCATTGCCTGCCTAGACTGTAGAGTCAAGAAGAGACTCAGAGAAGAATCGTCAGCAGGTTGACTGCTCAGCCATCCCCCTAGGCTCCACCCAGCCCACATCTCTTGCCCTATTTCAATCTTCCCCTCCCCCAGTGCTAGCTCTATGCTCCCTGACAGTCCTGCCAGGAAAAATCAGCCAGCCGTCTTGGGCTGGCGTCATTCCCAGGAGAAGCCAGAGCAGAGGCTTTGGGAGATGGGGCTGAAGGAAGCACATTTCAGGTGCACTTCTCTGCAGTGAGCAAGGGCTCATTAGCCAAAACAATCATCTTCCCAGGCCCATTCTTGGGCCAACTTACACAGAACCTGAGCTTTCTCGCCACCCTTTCACATAGGAGTACAAGTCGCTTCCTGCTCAGACAAAAGCCACCCTAACCTCAGCCCTGCTGGAACACGAGTGCCATTTGCACATTCCTTCTCCTTGTGAGTGGTGTCAGTACACACAAGGTGCACTTCCGGGACACTGCTCTCTCTCTCCTCCTACTCCACTAGCTGCTTGCTATTCAGTCTCCTTTGCGGGTTCCTCCTCATTGACTGGACCTCTAAGAGTTGGAGTGTCCCAGTTTTTAGCCCTTGATCTCCACCTCCTCGCTACCTACGCTCATTTCCTTTGTGATCTCAACCAGTCCCATGGCTGTCATTACCATCTAATCACTGAAAAATACCAAATGCATCTCTCTACTCCCAAGACAGACTCTAGTCTTATATATCCAGTCACCTCCTTGGTATTTCTTCTTGGCTATCTCACAGGCATCTCCAACTTAACATGCTCAAAGCTGAACTTCTGTTTTCCCCCTTTCCCTATCACTTCTCTTCTCCCTGCCTCCTACCCCCATCTCAGTCAATAGCAACTCTCTCCTTCCAGTTGCTCAGGCCAAATACCTTAGAGATATCTTGACTCCTCTCTTCCTCTCACAGCCCAATTGCAGCAAATTCTGTCAGTCCTACCTTCAAAAGATACCCAGAATCAGACCATTTATCACTGCGTCTACCTGCAACATCCTGAACTAAACCATCAGTATGTCTTGCTTGGACTATTGCAGTAGCCTCTTAACTGGAGTCTGCTTCTGCCCTATTCCAGACACCAGCCAGAATGATCTTGTAAAAAATTTAAGTCATGAAAATCATGTCACTGCTACACTCAAAACCCATCAATAGTTTCCCATCTCATTTAGAATAAAAGCAAAGCTCCTTCCAATGGCCTGGAATGATCTGGCTTCCCTCAGACTCTCCGTCCTCATCACCTATTCTCTCCCTCATTCACCCTGCTCCAGTCACACTGGCCTCCTTCTTGTTTCTCAAACACTTCGAAGATGCTCCTGCTTCCAGACCTTTGTGCTTACTATTTCCTCTGCCTAGAACCTGCTTCCTCAGTGTCCACGTGGTTTGCTCTCTGCCTTTCTTCAAGCCTTTATTCAGATGTATTCTTCTCAGTGACACCTTTCCTGACCACCCTATATCAAATATATACAATGTAAGTTAGCAGCATTCCCTGCTCTCCTCCTGTTCCCTTCACGCTTTCCATTTTTCTCCATAACCGTATCATCTTCTGGGATATGTTTATTAAATGTGAACTCTATAGAGCCAGGACATTCAGTTTTAGTCGCTTGTATATCCCCTGTACTTAGAACAGTACCCGGCCCACAGAAGGTACTCAATAAATGTCTGGGAAACAAATGTAATTCAGTTCAGCTGCCTGTAGGGAAACCTCAGAATCGTACAATCCTCTGGATGGCAGCACTAGAACAGCAGTTTTTATTACAAACCCCTTCTCTTTCAAGCTTTTACAGAAGCACGATTTTAATTAAGCAACTAGTCTGTCTGCTCCCTGACATGTTTACACAACCGTATCTCTAATGCTAGCAGAGACAGCCATTGCCTTCCTTTCCTCTGCCTCCTACTTCCTGTAAGAAAATCAGTGGTGGCTGGTGACCTAGCCTGTAGGTGAGGCTATTAAACACCAGCACTCAAGAAAAATTACTGTTGTGGTTATTTTTTTATAGAGCAGAGGAATCTATTATAATCTTCCTGTAACTATGTGAGTCTCTTGGCCAAATATGTTTAAATGATATAGTGAATGTTTCTTTTTTTTCTTTTTTTTATTGAATCATAATTGATTATACATATTTTTGGGATTCAATGTTGACATATGTTGATCAGATCAATATTACTAATATGTATATTGTTACAAATCGTGCTTGTTCTTTATGCCCCTTGTCCAATCCCTCCCTATCCCCCTCTCACTCCACCCTCCCACCACTGATAACCCTAGATTTCTTCTCTCCCTCTGAAAGGGTAATGGTGACTCTGTTGATTTGTTGCCTAGATGATCTGTCCAATGCTGAAAGGTATGTTCACTTCCCCCAATATTATCATAGAGCAGATGCTAATTCTGTCACTGTGGAATGGGCTTTGTGGAGAGAGACATCCACTTCTTTTCTTTGGTCTCTGCTGGTGACTCTCCTTGTGTCAGTGCACTCCAGTGGCTGGTGGACCATGTGTGGTGGTTGTGATGTCTGGCCACTTTCAGGGCAGCTGTGGTTACTGTGGTGGCTGTGGTGGGCCACCCACATGGAGGTAATGTTTTGGCATGTTCCTTGGCACTGGCGGTGTGCCTGGTTGTGGGTGGGGGGATATAGTGAATGTTTCAAAATAGAGCTTTCTACAGTTTTTTAAGGCACCTGGGTTTTGGTCCCAACTCTACTGTGAAACTGCCACAATTCTGGGTACTTCCCCTGAGTTCTTCAGTATTCTCCATGGGGGGAATGTGGGCTTTGGACTAGGTGATCACTAAGATCCTTTTTCTGTTTTGTTTCTTTTGGCAGCTGGCCAGTATAGGGATCCAAACCCATGACTTTGGTGTTACAAAGCTGCACTCTAACCAACTGAGCTAACCAGCCAGCCCTTAGTTTCTGGATCTAAAATTGTGGTTTTCTTGAAAGAGAAGAGTTCCCATTCCCAAATCACTAGAAGTGTACATGATTATCTCATTGGCTTTTCCAGTACACAAAAGAAACAGTTTTGTGTGTGTGTGTGACCTTTGTATTGGCCAGGACTTTAGCAGGTGTCAGGACTTTTTCAGTTGTTAGGGGAAGAAACCCAACTCAGACTAGCTCAAGCAAATTAGGGTGTTTATTGGCACCTATAACTGGTAATTTCAGGGATAGAGCCTCTTCTGGCAAGCTGGATCCCAGGGCTCGGGATGTAAGGAGGACCCATTCTCTCTTCATCTTGTGGCTCTACTTTCTCCTGTGTTGATTTCATTTCAGGCAGCCTCTCCCCACATGAGGACCCAAGCAGCACCCGAATGACACCTGCCAGCTTCAAATCCAAGAGAAAAAGGGCTTCTTCAAAAAACTGTCTCATTGATGTGGTCTGAGTCATGTGTCCTTCCTCAAACCAATCACTATGGTCAGGGGGATGGAGAATCAGATTGGCCAGGTCTGTGTCACATCCTTCTACCCACCAATAGAGCTGGAGTGTGGGGGGGCAGGTGGCAGCTCACCCAACCCACATGGGCTGAGAATAGCAGAAGGGTAGATGTCAAAAGGAAACTCAGGAGCTTTTAACAGAAGAAGGGAGAATGGATATTGGACAAGTAAAAATAATAGACACTTATTTCAGTCCTCATTAAAGTAAGATTTTCTTATAGGTACTATATTAATTTCCCATGGCTTCTGTGATGAATTACCACAAACTGGGTGGTTTAAAATAACAGAAATCTATACTTTCATGGTTTTGGGGGCCAGAAGTTTGAAATCAAAGTGTTGGCAGGACCACACTCTGTCTGGAAGCTCTAGGGGAAAGTACATTCTTGGCCTCTTCCAGCTTTTGGTGGTTGCCAGCATTCCCTGACTTGTGGCCACATCACTCCAATCTCTGCCTCCATGGTCACATTACTTCCTCCTCTTTTGTTTGTTAAATCTCTCCTGTGTGACTCTTATAAGGAACCTTGTCCTTCAAATTAGGGCCCACCCCAGTAATCCAGGATGATTTTTCTCATCTTAAGATTCTTAATTACATCTGCAAAGACCCTTTTCCAAATTAGGTAACATTCATAGGTTCCAAGGATTTGACATGGATAGCTTTTGGGGGGCCATTTTTCAGCCTATTACAGGTGCCAAACCAGAAACCTAACAATATTTGAGTGACTAACCAAAGATCTCAAAATATATGAGAGAATCATATTAATTTTTAAATGTTACTGATATATGTCATCCACATGCTTTGTTGCCTTTTAAAGAAGTAAAATAAAGTTTGCTGCAGGGGGAAAACAAACAACTAAATTTCTTTTTTTATTTTATTTTATTTTATTTTGTCAATATACAGTGTGGTTGATTATTGTGGCCCAGTAATGAAACCTCCCTCCCTGCTCCCTCTCCCCCCTCCCTCCCAACAACCTCATATCTGTTCGCTTGTCTATCAACTTCAAGGAATTGTAATTGTAAACAACTAAATTTATGACTTGATTGCCAAGCATGTAAGATTTTCATTTTAAGGTATCAATCCTCCTTCCCTCTTCCAGGTAATTGTTGAACCAATAGCAGTATTTATTTGGGTTTTCTACTCTTTTTTCTGTATATCTTCAGCTCTTTTGCTAAAATGTCATTACTAACAATATCAATGGTCAGCATAATTGACAAACAAGAACTAGAATATAAAAAGTCACTAGTGAGAATACATCACAGTCAGAAAAATATTTTCAAACTTGATTTCTTATTTTAAATAAGTTAAAAACATTCAAAATCTCAACCACTGGCCTTTTCTTGTCTAGGTAAATGTTCCTAGGGACCCCAGGCTAGATTAGATATTAAACAAGACAAAAATATTATGAAAAGATCAACAGGAGCCCCCTACTCCTCAAACAAGATAGTGGGTATAATACATGTTTTCAAATATATGTCATTTTGTCCCCTGTTTCCACCCACATTCAGCCCAAGCAGCCGCCCTTACTGGTTACTCAGGTTGGACTGGGAGTGCACTGATTGCTGGTATTTTCCCTTGAGGCATCTTGGCAGCAATTCTGGCAGTTTAGATTCTTGGATAGTACAGGGGCAGGGCAGGTGGCTCTGTGCTTTATCAGCGGGATGAGTCTTACAGGTGTTTCACAAGGCTGGTGACTGGGGATGGGAACCTGGCAGAGTCTACTCCTTTGAACCTCCAACCTTCCCCAATTCAGGAACTACGGGCCACCTAGATCCTCATCCATGCTTCTAAGGTGTGCCTCTGCTTTATTGTGAAATACAACTTTCTCTACCAGAACTGTGTAGGATCTGAGAAGGGAGAAAAAGAGTTGGGTATTATGGGTTTCTGTGTCTCTTCTGCATCAGGGGAATAGAATCAACCTAGACTTGGCACCCAGGAATCAACCCGTACATGTTGGCAGAGTTAATTTCCAGGGTTGAAGGCAGAATGATGTGATGGAAAAAGCTCTGGCCTGGAACATTAATGGGCAGAACCTTCTCAGCCACCACCTTGTTCAATGACCTTGACCAACCCATTCCCTTCTCTGCTTCTCAGTTTCCCATATTTAAAACAAGAAGACTGTACTAGATGTTCTCTGAAGCATCTTCTAGCTTCACCGTCTATCAGAAGTATACATATTACATCCTCCAGCTTGAGCATTTGGGATATCTGGGAGGGTTCGTTGGCTATTTCCTTTTCCAGAAAGTGCTCCCCTGATTTTACCGATGGTTGTATTCAGCATACCCCCAAATAAGGTCCAGAAGTACAGGATTGTGGTTAGCGTTAAGAGTAGTTCTCACTTATGAGCATATCAGGCATTCATCAAACATTAATTGGGTGCCCCAAGCAGGTGCTGGGGCTATAAATAGATGAGCAAGACAGAGTCCCTGTCCCAAGCAGCACATAGCCTGATGGAGACAGATGAGTAAATCAAGGATTGCCTTACAGTGTGGGAAGTATCACTGTAGGGTCATTCATAAGGTGCTTGACACATAAAGGATGGACATATAAATCTGTCTAGGCTGTAGTCAGGAATAGCTTCCTGGAGGAGGTGACAGGGAGGACACTGAAGGGATGAGCAGGAGTTACCTAGGTGGAACGGGGATCAAATTCCTTAGCATGCTCACAAAAAGTATGTTTTCTCCACAGATACCTGCCCACTGTCATGTGACACATTGCTTCCTTTAAAGACAGGTGTTTCTCCCATTGTCTAATTGTTCCTTTGGGCCTGGCACACGCATTGAAACCGTGTGCATCTAATCAGAGTGGCAGGGGCAGGTCCTGAGTAAGCTGGGAAAGCTGAATGGACCCCAACTTTGACACAGACCCTGACTGAGACAGAACTGCAGGCTCTAGCAATATCACTTTTGACATGCCAGTATGGAATCCTTGCAATGCATTCTGTACACAGAACACATTCCCTTCCCTGTTTTTTAAAAAAATTTCATTCCTTTTTTTCCTTTTCCATTTCTGGTGCAAGTTAAGGGGAATGGAGCAAAGGAACATAAAAAGCTGTTGCTTTCTCAGTAATTCTAAGTAATTTCCTGTGATTCTACTTAGTCATGGCAGGCTTCTTGGAGGAGGTGCTGAGAAGGAAAGGTTGAGACCAGCTCGACTCATCTTAGCTAAGAAGAGACTCCAAGGGCCCCTCGCTGCTCACAGTCGCGCCGCCCTTCCCTGCATTTGACCTCTGTTCCTCTACTAACCTCCCAGCGAGTGGAGCCAGGTGCAATCGCGTCCCCTTTTCCGTTCAGTGGCTGGACATGTCCCTCGGGTTTGTGATTCAAGTCTCTTTCAGTCAGACGCTTCCCTGCGCGGTGCGCCTGGACTTGGGAACCCGCGGGGCTGCGGGCTAATTCTCCGGGCTGTGAATTACCTTCCGAGGCGGCGGCTTGGCTCCGCCCTCCCTCGCCCCGCTGGTGGTTCAAGTGCAGGATCGGAGCCGGGAGCCGAGAGGCGACACCCCGTGCTCTCACACCGCGACCTGCTCCAGCTCCTGCGCACTCCCCCCCACCCCCCACCCCGGCTGTCGGGCGGCGGAGGGCGACGAGGGACAGAGACTTCGGGTAGGAGGGGCGTCATCATTACTCACCGCGCTAATTGCCCGGCGTTAAAGTTCAGGAGACAGTCCGAAGAGGAGCTCCGAGTCGAGTCGGGAGGAGGCAGGTGGCGTCTGGGGCTGGGGCTCCCGGCCGGCCGGGCCAGGGTTAAGTGCTCGCCTGTTCCCTGCCGCCCGGCTTGCGGCCAGCTCGCCTTCAGTGAGAGGCCAAAGTCACTGCCAGGGACCCAGGAGGGACGTCGCCAGCCGGGCTGGACCCACATCGGGCCCCCTCCCCCATCACGGCCTCCAGGAGGAGGCAGAAAGTGGGGGTTCCTGGGTAGGAAGCCCCCCGCCAGCCCGGCGCCTGGGGGACAGAGAGTGAGGAGGCTGAGGGGACACCGAGATGGCCGATGAGATTGACTGGCTGGACCTGCCCGGCCGGTGGACCTACGGAGTCGACCGCGGTGGGAGAGTCTTCTTCATCAAGTACGTAGGTCTCTCGTTTAAAAATTCTTTTTTCTTTAAAGTTGTCCAGCTTGAAAGGTAGCAGGGCTGGGGGCAGGCTGGAGAGGGTGCAGGGAGCCATGGCTGGAAGAGCAGGCATGACTAATAAGTTTATCTCCATGCCAGTTTGAATGGGTCTCCCGCCTTTTCCTCAATGGGTCAAAGTCCAGCAAAGGCTCAGCATTTCCTCAAGCTGGAAAGGCAGGGCTGGCCTTTCCCCCTCTCCCTGAGCACGGAGGAGGCCCTCGGGAGGATGAACAGACCAGTGCCCAGCCTGGAGTTCTCTCAGCCCCTTCGGCTGAGAGGACCGAGGTGGGTGTTTGTTTCCACCCCCCACCCCAGACTTCCCTACAGGAAGACCCGGGCTAAGTGACAACATACCAGGAGGCCCTGCCTGCCTCTCCCACCCGGTTCCTGGCATTCCCTCACCCCAGGACTCAGTGTCCCCAGGACAGCAGCCCCGCTCCCTGCTTCTTGGTGGTGCCCTGGTCAAGAGGAGGGAGAAGACGCCCACTGTGTGTTTCACATTCTTTACAGAGGGAGCCTTTGTTGCTCTCAGTAATATATTAGCACTGTCACATTAATTTCGTAAACCAAGATGGCTCTGGCATAATCTCATTATAACAAAGTGGCCCGGCTGGCCCTCTTTTGGCCCGCTTCTTCTAGAGTCATCTTTTGCCAGGATAGAAATCTTGCAATAATATAGCAAATCCAGAGGCACAGCCTTCTGCACCCACACTTGAGCTTTCCCTTCCTCAGAATAGCCACTCACAGAACATCAGAGCTGACAGCAATCTCAGGGGCAACCCCTTCGTTTTTTACATGGGGAACCGAGGTCCAGAGAGATTGAAAGTACTTGTCTAAGATAAACCCACTTGTTAATCAGAGCTCAGACTAAGCCTGGCATCTGCTCACTAGTGTACTTCTCTGGCCGCTACAAAACTGCCTCTGCAGGAGCTCAGGCAGGCAGTGGTTTCTCTTTGGTGATTCCCAGTTTCCACATTTGCTTCAGGCCCTCCTTCTGTAATTATCACCACCATTATCATAGTTGATGTTATAATTATATGGTATTAGAAATTATTTCACTGAAGTTCTTGACCCTGGGTCAGATTCTTGAATAAGGGAGCTTTTCCGTTATTAAAACTGGATCCCCTAGGTCAGTGGCTTGAAACATTACAGTCCATAAGAATCACCCAATAAACATTTAAAAGGCTGATTCCTGAGCCCTACCTCCAGAGATTCTTATTTGGAAGATCTGGGGTGAGGCCTTAGCATCTGAATTTCCACAAGCTTCTCAGGTATTCTGATGAAGTGATTAATTCTCCTCTTTTTTCTTCTCAATCTTTTGCTTACCTTCCCACTTGTCATTTTTCACTCCAAAAACACTTATTGAGCATCTGCTGTTTGTCTGCTGCAGTGCTGGGCACAGGAGATGAAAAAGCAAGGTTTTCCCTTTAAGGTAATAGAGAGAAAACACAAATAAATGCTTACAAAATAATGTGATACATTTCAGAGGCCTCTGCACAATGCTGTAGGAAACTTGAGGAGGAAAGAACTAACACTCTCCAGTGAATTCAGGGAGGGCCTCCCTGAGGAGGAAGCGTCTGAGCTGATTCTGGAGGAGAGAAAAGAGTGAAAGGGTGTTGGGGCCTGTGGAAAGGAAGGCACCAATAGGTTCCAAGCTCAGGTTACCCAGAACACTGTGAGGGGTTCAGTAGAGAAGGAGTGGAGGCTGCTGGGTGCTGCAGAGGACCAGGCAGAAAAAACAGGAAGGGGGCAGCTTGAGAGAGGCCTTATGCGTTAGGCTAAGGGGTTTGGACTTGATCCTATAGGAGATGGGAAGCCAAAGGAGATTTTAAATAAGGGCTTGACATGGTCAGATCTGCATTTAGAACGATCCCTTCCTTTGGCAGCTGCTTGGTGATTTGAGGGCTGAGCTGGAGGCAGGGGGAGAAACTCAAGGTATGGAAAGCAGTTAGGAAGACAGCAGACAGGGGCCTGAATTCAAGCACTGAGAATAGAGGTGAAGGAAGGAGAGATGGGAGAAGTCTTTAGGAATAGAGTTAAGGGTGTTCATTTACTGCCTGAATGTTGGGGAGGGGAGAGAAAGGAAAAAATCAAAGATAAATCTCAGAATTTCTAGCTTGAGTTTGACAGTGATCGGGAGTATGGGAAGAGGAGCATGCTTAGGGGGAGTGCAGGTTTAGTGGGGAAAAGTTGAATTTGAGGTCCCTGTGGGACAGTTAGGGGTGATGGCTGATAGCTGAATCTACAGGGTAGGGATTGAAGAGAGAGGTCCACGCTGAAAAGAGAGTCTTAGGAGTCATCATGTAAGTCTAGAACCACCCAGAACTGTGTGAGGGAGAAGACAGGAGGGTGCCCAGGCAGCACCAGCATTTAAGGAAAGGATAGAGAAAGGAGGCCAGGGTGGAGAATAGACCAAATGGTGGCGGAGGTGGGTAGCACCGGGCCCGGGGTAGAGAGTCGCCCCAGAAGGAAAGGAAGAGCCATGTGAGGAAGGCAGAAGAGAGGAACACGCAACAGCGCTGCATGCTGCAGAAAAGCCAAGGGGGCCGAAGATGGGAAAGTGGATTTAGGAACATGGGGGGTCAGGGGGGTTGTCTTTAATGACATCTAGGCAAGTGGTTTCAGGGAGGGCTGGGAACAGATTGCAGTGGATTGGTGAGTGGGAGGCCAGGACGTGGGGAGAGCTAGGAGGGATTAGTTTCCAGGAGGGATGTTTGGTGAGGAAGAAGAGGAGAGTGAGACAGGCAGCTGGAAGGGGGATGGCACTGAGAGAGAGGCAGAGTCTCAGGCTGTGGAAGACAGGCGGGAGTGGAGGGGAAGGGAATGACCGGAGAGGGAGAGAGAAGCTGAAGATCCAAGGCTGGGATGCTCAGTAGAGTGAGGTTCTAGAAAAGATGGGAGAGGATGGGGACTCTACCCTGGGCAGAGTGATCAGCCTTAAATGGGAGAAGTCTACCTCTTCCCCAGTGTAGAGACAAGTATTAACGGATGGGGGAAAATATGGGTAAGTTTTGGGGTGGGGTGGTTGGGTGTATTGGGAAGCTTCTGCCTAATTGTTCCTATTTTTTCTTCAATTAAGGGATAAGATTGTCTGTTCAGAGTGGTGGTGGGGGCCAGGGGAGGTGGGAAGGGGTAGGAGAGGCAGTCCTGGGACTTGAAGTTGGTGGGAAAGCCTTAGAACACTCTGCAAATAGCAGCTGACTGGGGACCCTGATGATTTTAGATGGTACTCGGGGTCGAGCTCAGCTTGGAGACTGTGGACTTGTAGTGACACCAGTCCTCCCAGGTCCAGTTTCTCCATCAGCTGAGGCTGGCTCAGAGACAGTCTGCAACCACATTGTTCTGGGCTGACACGGGGAGGGTAGTGAAAGGACAAGGAGAGGAAGTTGAGGGTTGTGGTGGGAAGTCAGGGTGTGGTGGGTTGTCTGTGATATCCAGGCGGCTGAGATAGGAAGTCCGAGAGTGCTGACAGTGTGAGAAGGGGAGGCCCAGGAGCCAGAAAGCCTCCAGGCAACTGGAAAGATGTTCAAGGGCGAGGGCACTGGCTGAATTCCCTCAAACCCCTTCCCCTTGCTTGGCCTGCTTGCCCACTGCCTCTCAGGACCAAAGCACAGACCACAGACTGGTATGTCAGAGGTCTTCTCCAATGGCTCCCAGTAGCTCCAGGGCTCAGGAGGCACTACAACAGTAACTTTGCTTCTTTTCTGCTCATCAGAGGGGTGGGTCAGCTGGGAAATCTCTTCCTGTAGCAGATGTCTAAACTTAGAGTAAAATTAGTGGAGTCAAGAGGAAAAAAAGCCTATGTCCACACAAAGACTTGTGCATGAATGTTTATAGCAGCTTTATTTGTAGTGGCCCCAAGCTGAAAGCAACCCGTATGTCATCAGCAGGGGAGTGGATGAACACTGTGGTATGGCCTACAATGCAATACTACTCAGCAGCAAAATGGAATGAACTACTAATATATGCTACAACATGGAAGAGAGAGAGGAAGAGAAGTCGAGGAAGTCTAGCTTGTGTGATTCCATTTATACATGACTCTAGTAACTCTAGAAAATGCAAACTACAGTAACAAGGTAGATCAGTTGTTGCTGAGGGAAGGGTGAGGGTAGTAAGAGCTGGGAGGGGTGGGAGGGAGGAATTACAAGGGGGCACAAAGAAAGTTTCGGAGGTTCATTATCTTGACATTGGTAATAGTTTCACAGGTGTATATATGTCAAGACATATTAAATTGTATGCTTTATATGCAGTTTATTGTATATCTTACACCAATAAAAATTTAGTGGAGTCTTTCTTAGTGGAATTTATTGTATGTCAATTATACCTTAAGGACATTGAGTGGAGTCTTGTCCTGGGCCCCAAAGCCCTACCCTAAAGTCCGGATGATCCAGGTGATCTGAGAGTCCTCTCCTCCACTGACCTGAATTGGCTGAGATGGTCAGGTGCTTCATGCTGAGTCACATCTAGCTCTGGCAACATCTGTGTCACTGGTTGGTGGGGGTTGAGAAATGTTGATGGGCTCATCTGCCATAAGATATAAAGCCCAGAGGGTCTGTGTTGTTGGGGAGCCCACCTTGATGAGTGTGAGATGTTAGAAAGAGCTTAGGCTTTGTGGGGGAGGGACATAGGTCTGAATGTTGGCTTTATCACTTAGTGGTTGTGAGTTTGGGCAAATTACTCAACCTCTCTAAACCTCAGGTTCATAATCTGTAAAATTCCTAATGTGAGGGGTTTTGCAAATGAAAATAGTGTTGTAGACACTCAAGGGACGACTGGTTCACTCCCCCTTTTCCTTTTCTTATCCATTACAGAAGCTGCTAGTTCAGGACCCTCTGGTTCTTCCTACCTTAGTTCAGCAGTCACCTCAAATGTCACCTTCATGCTGTTCCCCTTCCTTAACCGCATCCCAGCTAGCACTCCCTTCTCTGTGATGGTATTATATTTTCTGCCTAGCTGTAACAGGGATTATTATTATAACAGTTCCTATCTCATTGTATTGCAACTATCTTTTCATGCATTTGTTTCCCCAGTGAGTCATAAATTCTTTAGGTCATGGATCAGATATCCACCTCTGAATCCTCTCAATTCTTGGAGTCTGCTCAGCAAATACTTTGTGAATGTGAATGAATGAATGTCAGTGTGGACACTCTCATCTCTGTGTCTGGGAATGGGTAGCCATGGGAATTTGGAGATGGGTGTCCCACTCAGGGGAGCTTCTCTTACATCTGACACTTTTCTTATTGGTCCTTCTGTAGTGATGAGGAAAAGTCAACCAGCTGGGTGCACCCTGGTACGGAATCATCCATCCAGAGTGGATACTTCTCCAGCCCAGGTAAGGAGCCTGTCTATCCTTGCCTTGCAGTCAAGGAGGAAGGAATAGCTTGAGGTGGCAGCAGCAACCCTTTGCCCCAACTTTGCTTTTAACGTTTTCCTTTCTCCATGGATGGACTCAGCTTACGTGTAGACTGCCATCTTGGGGATGTTACAGGAGGGTTGATGGGCACCTCAAGGTCTCTCCAAGCTTCCGCCTCTACAATTGGTATCTGGGACAGATGTTTGAGGACAAAGAGTTTACTCCTCTCTCAACACTCTGCCTGGTCAGAAAATCCCCTCAATCTTGAGGGCTCCTGACTGGGCAGAAGCCAGCCCCCAGTGCTATACTGTAGAACCTTATGCCATGCTGGAGATGTTCTCTATCTTGCTGTGCAGTACAGTTACCATTGGCCACATGTGGCTACTGAGCAATTGAAATGTGGTTAGCATGACCGAGGACCTGAATTTTTAATTTTAACTAATTTAAATGTAAATAGCCCCACATGGCTGGCAGGAACTCCACAGTGGGGAGAAACATGAAAGAAAAGGGGACAAGGCTAACACCAATTGCTTATTGTGGAGAAGACACCATGGCTAGCCCTCAGGGACCTCCCAAGCTAGTGGGAAAGGTGGGATGCATACCGGTCAACAACAAAGAAACAACCAGAGAAAAAGATTTCAGACTAAGTTGAAGAGGTGGAGATTCCAAGAATCAGAAGGCCCGGTGTACTTAAAGTGAACAACAGATTGTCCTCACTGCGCCATCATAGGCCTGTAAGAGAGGGGGTGCGAGAGACAGTGTGGGAAAATCTCCATCCCCACCTGGCCGGACACCAGGCATCTGGTTCCAGGAGCCTCGATCACTCCTGGGGCACAGCCGGCACTGCTGGACACACTGGGTTAAAGTTTTGTCTTACCTAGAGCCTATTTCTTTTAGATTCTGGACTGGGATCATTGTGTTTTTAGAGCTGGAACGAAAAGGCTTCAGGGATTATAGAGTCCAACTCCTTCATTTTACGGTAGGAAAATTGAAGAGCAGAGAGGAAGGACCTGGCTCAAGGCCACTTGGCTAATAAGCAAAGCCATGTCTTGGTTAAATGCATCAGTTCTGGAGGCAGAGAGACCTGAGCTCAAATCTTGGCTCTACGTTCTACCAGTGTGGTCTTGAGCAAGTGGTTTCGTTCTTCTGGGATTTAGCTTCTTCACCTGTATAATGGGGCAAGGATTATGAATATCAAAAGGTAGCAGCAAGGATTACACAAGAGATCTGGCAGCAGAAATGGAGGTGGCTGCTGCTGTTACTGTTCTGTTGTATTTACAACTTGAAGCGAGGCCTCCTGACTCCAAGGCCAAGGCTGTTGTCTTCTGCTGAGCTCGTGCTAGTGTTGCCTTCAGTGTTTCAGCTGTTTACAGCTCAAGTCCAGCCATCTCATCACCACCCTAGGTGGGACCAGAAGATGAATAAAAGCCTGTGAGCCAATTCTTTCATTTTTGGCTGCAGCCAACTGGTTGTCCAAGGCTGGGAAGGGGTTAAGATGCCCCCGAAGCTTGCCGGGAAGGCAGCTGCCTCAGCGGGCACTCCGCCTGGACAGGAATATAAGCGCTCTTGGTGTTGCCCAGGCAGAGAGGGCAGTGTGGAGGGAAGTTGCTAGAAAAAGGCAGGGGACATAATCCACCCTGGCCTCTTTCCCAGGCACATCACAGTGGCAGGATTATTTATGATTCTGACCCAATGGGGATCCCTCTACTTGGGGAAGCTGCCAACCCACGCCCTTCTGAATGGGAATGTCCCCCCATAGGGACAGAGGGGAACAAGCAGCATTTATGGAGCTGCACAGAGGAAAGAGCGAGTGCTTTGGAGGCAGTGGAGCAGCACTCTCATCCTGGCCCAGATACTTCCTGTGTGACCATAAGCAAGTTGACTAACCTGTCTGGGCCTCAGTTTCCTTATCTGTAAAAATGTTTGGGCTTACACCTGTTGTATAATGTTGCTGTGCAGATTAGCTGCCCTAGCAGAGGTAAAGTGCATGGCTTAGAGGAAGGAAGTCTATGGCCATACCACCCTGAACGCACCCGATCTCCTCTCTAGAGGACGGAAGCACTCACTGAGTGGTAGCTGGGCGTATGATATCTCTGAGCCAAGTCCTGGAGGGGGGGCTGGGTTTGCTAGCTGCCCTGTGCTTCTGAAGCTGCAGCATCGCTGCCAGCAGCAACTATAGAAATGCAGAACCTTGATAAATACAGGTAAATAAACTGAATGAATAAAAACTGGACCCGCCACTCCACAGAACCCAGGCTTTGCCCTCCAGCAGCTTGTGCCTTAAGGCAGCTGACAATGTGGGGGGAGATGCTCAGACTGATAGTGAATAGCTGTGTCATACACAAGGCAAGTGTTTGGACTGACCAGAAAGGTGGCAGTGACTGACTGTCAAGAGAATCTTCACCTGTCTTCCAGTGTCATCCTGGGGGCTCTTGCACCACTAAAAGGAATGATCTCGACCAGCTCCCTGTCAGTCCGCACCTCTGACAGTGGATTCTTTTGGGTCCTCCTCTGCCATGGGGTTGAGGAATCCTGTTTGCCTGGGAGGTGGGACACTGCCAGGGTAGCTGTTTTGGGAAAGTGGGCAGGACAACACAGTGCCTAACAGAGTGCTCTTTGGAGATGGAGGTGCCGTGCTCACCTGTGGGGGCTACTGGGGCACCTCCCAGCCAAGGTCAACTTTGGCAGCTATTCAGCCTCTGTTCACCCTGAGATTCTGTGATTCTCCTGTCTGAGCATTTCCATGAATAATTTTTTTTTTTTAAGAGATGCTATTGAAAATTTAAAAAACCAAGTCTCTCCATTTTCCTAGAACTGATTTCCCAGGTCCTTGGTGTCTTGTCCATAATCAACAGAGACTGCAGGTAATAACATTGGCCTGGGATCCAGAGACTTGAATTCTAGTCAGATCTTGGGTGCTAATGATCTGTGAGTCTTGGGGTGAGTGATCCACCCTTGGCTGTAGCTTCTGCTTTTGTGATATAAGGAGTCTGGTTAGATAATCCTGAGGACCCTCCCAGGACAACCATCTGTGTGTTCATTGCTGTATACCAGGGGCTGGCACAGGGCCTGGCCCAGAGTGGATGCTCAGTAAAGGTCTGTTGAATGAATGAGTGTATGCCGGTAGGCAGTGATTCATTTGGCCACTTTACTGCTTATTGACAGAGGATGGCCCATCCGCTGCCAGCTCTCTCATTATTTGCTGGAAACTTAGGTGCTAGAAAAGGTGTACATAAAAGGGTGAAATAGTTGGTTTGAACTCTGTTGGCTTATCTGTGAATTTTCCTGATTCTCCCGAGTGCAGGCCGGGTTTGTGGGGCCGAGTTGGAAGAGAGATTGATTCCAGGGCTTCTCATTTTGTGGTTTTGCTTCCTTGCAGGTTTGCCCAAGGGCTGGGAGATGGATTCCACCCAGGAAGGAGCTGTGTATTTCATCAAGTGAGTAAGACGGAGTTTCCTTTCTGATCTCGTTGTTGGTCCTACTTTGTCCCTTTCACTGATACCTCCCAAGAGGGCAGATGGTTAAAGGATGTGGTTTTCACTGAAGGCATTGCTGGGTTTGTGAATGGCCAGTGGGTGCTGAGTCTTCTGGGTGCTGCAAATAGAGACGGGAGTGTGTGTGTCTGTGTGTCTGTTTGTGTTGGCCTGGGTGATAACCGGTGTTGATCATGGAAGCATCTCTGGGCTGGGGTGGGGTGGGTGGAGTATTGGGTTGGAGGTGGCTGGCTGGGTGGGAAGGAGGTGGCTCAACAAAGCAGAAGGAAAAGGCTGTTCTAGACGCAGTGGACAGAGGCTCAGAGGAAGGAGATGGAGCAGCGGGTGCCCTGAGAGGCAGGACATGGAGCCCACTGGAGGGAGGGTGTGAGTAGGTGTGAATGGAGGGGAGCAGGCTGGTGGTGACAAAGCCAGCTCCACTCACTCCTGCTCCCAGGACGGGGCATTTGCAATTCTGGAGGTGGAGTGTGTGTGTGTGGGGCGGGGGGGGGAGGGTGCTCTGTTTTCCTCTTAGGGGTTGGTCAGGCCCCTCTGTGGGCCAGGGGAGCCCTTACTCTCCTCTGCAGCTTGGGAAGTTGTCCTGGATTTAACCTTGGAAGCAGAAGACACAGCTCTTTGGGCTGGGGGTGGTCCACAGCTCCCCAGTTGGATTCATCTCCCTCTGCCTTGGCCCAGGTCTCTCCACCTCCCAGCTAGGCTGGGTCCTGGCTCTGTTCCCCTGGGTGAGGCTCAGCATGCTCTGGCCTGTGGGCCTCCCCGTCTGGTTTGGCCTCAGACCCTCCAGAGATAGTAGAGCACCTGCCCAGCCTGCTGGGGCACTGGCCCCACCAGAGGGAGCCTCAGCCCGGCCAGGGGAGGGACGACCCTCTTCTCATCCCCCTTCCCTCCTTCTCTTCGAAATCCTCTCCCTCTACACCACAAGAGGTCACCTTTTCATTCCCCCCTCAAAACCAGCCGGCACTTATACATCAGCTTAGCTGCTAACCATATTCTTAAAACAAAAACAACTTTTTTTTTTTTTTACAAGTTACAGTCATGCGTTGCCTAACAAAAGGGATGCATTCTGAGAAATGCATAGTTAGGTGATTTTGTCATGTGAACATTGTAGAGTGTACGTTCAGAAACCTGGATGGCATACCCTTCTACACACCTAGGCTACATGGCACAGCCTCTGGCTCCCAGGCTACAAGCCTGTGCAGCATGTTATTGTACTGAATACAGTAGGCAACTGTAACACAGTGGTGGCTATTTGTGTGTCTGAACATATCTAAATATAGAAAGGGTATGGTAAAAATATGGTATTATAATCTTATGGGACCATGGTCATATATGTGGTCTGTCATTGACCAAAGTGTCATTATGTGGCACATAACTGTATCCTGTTTTGGAAATTGTTCAGATATCAGATGGCTCTTATAGCCTGAGCTTTCCCTAAATCTGAACTCAAATCCTTCTTGCTTCAGTTCAGAATTGTTTCTTCTTTTCTCCTTCTTACAGGTGCCATCTTAATATTCTTTTATGTACATTTGGTTCTTGAGGTCATTTACTAAGTAAGCACTTTCACATGTGTTACCTTACCTCATCAGTCACTAAAAAGTTCCCACCTAGCATGGTCTGGCCATGTCCACCTCTCTGACATCACCTCCCATAACTGGCCAGCTATGCTGACTCTCAGCTTTCCTCCCCCCATCATGTCCAACTCTTTCCCACCCCAGGACCTTTGCACTTGCTGTTCCCTCGGTCTGGGAGCACTTTGCTCCTATTTCACACATCTGGCTCCTACTTATTTAGCCGAAGTGTCATCTTCTCAGGGGCCTTTTCTGACTACTCCATTTGAAGTTCCCTCACCCCTGCTCAGTCCCTCTTATTTTTCTTCATAGCACCTCCGCCACCTGAAATTCTCTTGTTTATATATTTGTTACTTATTTATTGCATGTGGTCTTCCACTGCCATGTAGGCCCTGAGAGCAGATTCTATTTTGTTTTCTACTCTGTCCTTGAACCTTTCTAGTACATGATAGGAACGCAGTATTGGTTAAAAATGAATGAATGAATGAAAAACATTAGGAAATAAACAACAGAAGGATAATCAATTCCTCCTTCAGCTACCATCCCAGAGCTTTCTGCTGAGCTGCTCCAACTCAGTGTGTCCAGACTTGAATGCATCTACTTCCATTGTTAGAAATACCACCAAAGCAGAACCCTCAGAGGTATCCTCACCCTACCTGTGGGTCCTGTCAATTCTCCTCCTAATATATCTCCCAACCCTCCCACTTCTCATGATCCCCATGGCCACTGCCTGAATTCATGCCCACATGGACTCTCACCTGGATCGTTCTAGCAGCTTCCTAACTGATCCTCCTGCATCCAGGCCATATGCTGCAGAGTGCTCTTTTTTCTAGAATACAAATTTGATCACATCATTCTCCATTAAAAACCTCCCATGTTTCCCCATCATTTACAGGATAAAGTCTAAATTCCTTATACAGGCACTTAAAAGGCTTCATAATCTGGCTCCTGCCTTCCTTCCCAGCCTAACCTCCCATGCTCCCCCATCTGCTCTTTAACCCTCTTCTCTAGCCGTACAAATCACTTGTGGTTCCCTCAACATATGCCTCCTTTCCATGCATCCAAGCCTTTGCAAGTGCCAGTCCCTCGGCTGACATGGCTCACGTGCACCTGTGAACACTTGTTATTTTAAAAAAAATTTTTTTTATTTTTAAATTTTATTTTGTCGATATACAATGTGGTTGATTATTGTGGCCCATTACTGAAATCTCCCTCCCTCTTCCCTCTCCTCCCTCCCACCCAACAATGTCCTTTCTGTTTGCTTGTCATATCAACTTCAAGGAACTGTAGTTGTTATGTCTTCTTCCCCCCC
>NW_007727609.1:230491-256673 GCF_000696425.1 Galeopterus variegatus | reverse complement strand
CCCATTCCTTTTTGGCTTTTAGGGTTCGTGATGAAAAGTCTGATGTTAGCCTGATTGGGGCTCCCTTATAGGTGATTTGACTCTTCTCTCTTGCAGCTTTTAAGATTCTCTCTTTGTCTTTGAGTTTAGCCAATTTGACTACAACATGTCTTGTAGAAGACCTTTTTGGGTTGAATACGTTTGGAGATCGTTGAGCTTCCTGGATTTGAAGATCTGTGATTTTTCCTGTACCTGGGAAGTTTTCTGCCACTATTTTGTTGAATATGTTTTCAATGCAATCTCCTTTTTCCTCCCCTTCTGGAATACCCATGACTCAGATATTTGAGCGCTTGAGGTTGTCTGATATCTCTCTCAGATTTTCTTCCATGCCTTTGATTCTTTTTTCTTTCTTTCTTTCTTTCTTTTTTTTTTTTTTGTCTGCTTGTGTTATTTCAAACAGCCCATTTTGAAGTTCAGAGTTTCTCTCTTCAACTTCCGCAAGCCTGCTGGTTAAACTCTCCGTTGTGTTTATTTCGCTGAATGACTTCTTCAGTTCGGCAAGTTCTGCTACATTTTTTTTCAGGACATTGATTTCCTTGTACATTTCCTCTTTCAGGTCCTGTATACTTTTCCTCATTTCATCATGATGTCTAGCTGAGTTTTCTTGTATCTCATTCAGTTTCCTTAGAATTATCACTTGAAATTCCTTGTCAGTCATTTCAAGGGCTTCTTGTTCTATAGAATCTAGAACTTGAGAGTTATTATCCTTTGGTGGTGTACTTTCTTGATTCTTCGTATTTCTGGTATCTTTTCTTTGATGTTTATTCATTGTGGCAGGGGGTTTCACAGTCCACAGGGTTGACACTATTGACTGTCTAAGATGTTGCTGTGGTTGCCAGTTTGGTATGGCTACCTCAGTGACTGCTCAGTTGGCCACTAGTGCCTTGCATGTGTGGTTGCCTAGGGTCTTGGGCCTCTCCAGGGAGCCACCTCTCTGGTCAGCTTGGACTCTGCTGGGCTGCTGAATCATGGGGCAGTACCACAGGGTGTGTGGTCTCTGCTGAGCTTCCACCTCCTGTGCTGGACTTCTCCCTGTTCTGTGCACTCTGGCCTAGGCTGCTGGGATGCACTGAGGCACTGCAGAGCGTGTGGTCTCTGCAGAGCTTCCCCTTCCCCTGCAGGATGGCTCCCTGCTCTGTGCGCGCTAGGCCGGGCTTGGGATGGAGCCGGGTGGCGGCGGTGAAGCCTACCTGCTGCTGGATCATGTGGCGGTGGCCCCCCCACAGGGTGTGTGGACTCTATGGAGCTTCTATCTCCCTTGCTGGAGGTCTCTGTGCTCCGTACGCATTGGGCTGGTCTGCTGGGTCACGCGGCAGTGGTGTGGTCCCTGTGGAGTTCCCACCTCCCCTGCCAGACGTCTCCCTGCTCCCCACTAGGCCGGGCTGGGAATGGAGCCGGGTGCGTGTGGTGAAGCCTACCTGCTGGGTCACGCAGTGGCGGCCTCACAGGGTGTGTGGTTTCTGCGGAGCCTCCGCCTTCCTTGCTGGACGTCTCCCCACTCTGTGCTCACTGGGCTGGGCTGGGAATGGAGCTGGGTGGCAGTGGTGAAGCCTATCTGCTGGATCGTGTGACGGCAGCCCCACAGGGCATGTGGTCTCCGCGGAGCTTCTCCCTCCCCCGCTGGATGTCTCCCTTTTCCATATGCACTTGATGTTATGTTTTTATAGTTTAAATCAGTTGATTTGTGAGAGAGAGTGACGCTAGGGACTGTCTATTTCGCCATCTTGACCAGAAGTGTAACACTTGTTCTTCCTTTTAGACTCTGCCTGTGACATCTCTTCTTCAGGGAAGCCCACCTATATTGTAATTGTTTATACATGTGTCATTTTTCCTAGATCGGTAACTCTCCATCTTGAGCATGCGTCAGAATAACTGCAGAGTTTGCTAAAACACAGATTGCTGGGCCCTTCCCCTTGAGTTTCTGAGTTAGAGCATCTAGAACTTACATTTCTAACAGATTCCCAGATTATGCTGGTGTTGCTGATCTGGGGACTGCTCTTTGAGAGACACTAGTCTAGACTGAAAACTCCCAGGGGCAGGGATGACACCGGGTGGCCATAAAGTCTGCAAACATAGACAATATTGTTTTATTATGTATTTTATTTATTTATTTATTTATTTTTGTCTTTTGTCTTTTTTCCGTGTCCGGCAACGGATCGCAACCCTCAGTGTTGCCCCCGTACCGGACCGGGGACCGGCAACGGGATTGCAAACCTCGGCGTTGCTCCCTCGCCTCGCTCAGCCAGTGAGCGGGAACCGGTCTGTATGTGGGATCCGAACCCTCGGGCGGGAGCGCAGCCGCGCTTCCCAAGCGGCGTACTTATCCAGTGCGCCACCGGGCCGGCCCTCAGTTTTATTATGTATTTTAGTAAAATGTCAACAGCCATTTATTATGCATTTGCATAGATTTTAGGTGGCCATTCTGTGTATCAGTAGTAGCAGTAGCCACTCTAAGAGCTAAGTGCTTTACTACATTATCTTATTAATCCCCTCAACACCTTTATGAAGGATGTACTATTGTCCCTAATTGTTTTAGCAAATAGTGAGAAAACTGAGGATCAGTAAATAACTTATTCAATATCACCAGGCAAAGCTGGGAGGCAGCCCCGGTTCTGCCTGATTTCACAGGTTGGGCTCTTAGCATAATTCCATGGCTGCCTCCAGCATCCGCAGTGCCTTGCTTGGACAAGGGAGGTGCTCAGCAAGTTCTTACTGAATGAGCGAGTGAGTGAACGAAAGACCCTGGTCCACTCCCCTTATTTTCATGGATCCCTGCACAGTTCCCACAAGGGCTTAGGACATTGGTTGGTGGGTGAATTAGAAACTCCAAGGACCCCAGACATGGATCCTAAGAGGTAATAATAAAAGTCAGATACACAGACAACTTAGGGAGCTATTGTTTTTCTTCCAGCGAGGATGAGTCAAATTTCAATGAGCAAGTATTGACATTTGTCCAGGATCAGACAAGTATGATAATTGTGTGTCATAAACCCTTCCCTCCGTGGTGTTTGGGAGGTGATGCTCATGGTATCCATACCTGATGTATTGCTCAAGTGTGCCTGCGGTTTGGAAGGTGTCATTCACCAGGAAGGCTGGTGTGGGGAGAAGAGAAAAAGCAGGGGGTTGAAACGTGGGTAAAACCCACGGCAAGCCTGTGTGCACTTACCACAGCACTCCACCAGAGGTCACCAGAGCACACATGATTGGCCCATAGGCCTCTGAGGGACTTGCTCAGTGGTGACCCACAGATTCACTCTTCAGGCTGATGGTGCCTTCCAGGAGCTGACAGGGCCATCTTGACCATCCCCTGCCACATCTCAGACACTGTGGGTCTGGTGGGCTTCTTTCTGATGCTGAAAGATCTGGCTATGTAACACCCATTCCTGACCAACAGGAAGGCTTTCTCTGGCCCTTGTCTCCTTTGCTTCCTGAAGCAGCCAGCTGTAGAACTTGGCAGTGCTGTCACCAAGACTGCCTCTCTTTCTCCAGAGCTGGCAGGGAGGGAGACATGGCAGGGACGCTTTCTGCAGAGCCACACCCCTGATAACCCAAGTTCCCAAGCCGGGCCCCACCCGGCCACTGGCACTGCTTCCTTGTTCTGGTCTGAACACTTCCTCCAAGAAGGTGCCAGGTGCACCCACAAGCTGCTCAGGGTTAGGTTAGGGGCCGCTGGGAGGCAAAGCACAGAAGCCCAGCCTCTGCCCCGAGGTGTTCAAGGGCTGGGTGGTGAGACCCAGGTGACACCTACGGGGTCGCTGAGAATCATCAATACAGACCCCATCCCTGGAGGAGAAGGTGCCAGGGAAGCATGGTAGAGCCACCAAGAGCAGTTGTGTCATCTCCACAGAGACACAAGAAGACAGAGGGGACAGAGGAGAGAAGTCACACGGCAGCAATTCTGGTGTAGTCCCCAGCCAGCTCTGTCCTCAGAGAGGCAAATCACACCCCAGAAGAGTAAAGAATGAGGGGACCAGGGAGAAGCGGCAGTGAATGGTCTGGGCTTCAGAGAAGGCCCCTTTGCAGGTGAGGAAAAACTGAGGCTCAACAGTCAAGTAGCTTGTTCAAAGTCACTGAGTTAGTCAGGGATGGAGCTGGAGTTCGAACTTGGATGGGCTGTCAAAGATAGTTCATCCTCTGGGCCGGCCCGGTGGCCCACTGCTATAGTGCGCCGCTTGGGAAGCGCGGTGGCGCTCCCGCCGAGGGTTCGGATCCCACATACAGACCGGCCGCTCACTGGCTGAGTGAGGGGCGGGAGCAACACCGAGGGTTGCGATCCCGTGGCCGGTCCCGGTCCGGTACGGGTGCGACACTGAGGGTTGCGATCCGTTGCCGGTCATGAAAAAAGACAAAAAGGAAAAAAAAAAAAAAAAGATAGTTCATCCTCCGGGGCTCCCTGTCCTGCTCCCCAGCTGGCACGTTCTGGGAGGGAAAGACCCATGTGGCTATGGTGCCAGGGTGAGGAACAGGCAATGAGTCAGTCAATCTAGTGGCCACCAGGACTGTGTGGCAGGGAGTGGGGAATGACGCTTGGAGGGTGGAGAAGCCCCGAGTGTTTAGAGACTGAGTATGTGACTGAGAGGTGTGCACTTTCTCCTCTGAGCAGGGGCACAGACTCTGGAGCAGAGGAGGGGCAGGATCACAGAGGGGCTTTCTTTGGAATCCTTTCTCCCTCAAACCCTCCCCATCTGAGCTATCTAGATGAATCGGGCCTCTCCTCTGCTGAACTAACAGGAAGAGAATCTAGATTTGGTGAATGGGGCCTATTTTCTCTGCTCCACCTTCCCCATCCTGGCTGGAACTCTGAGCCCCTGGTGCTGCAACTTCTCTTCCACCTCGCTCCCCAAAAGGAAGGCGCTGTACCCCACTTCAGTCCTCCCCTTGGCCTCTCATGCCCCCAGAGCCACCCAGCACCTTCAGAAGCATCAACACGTCTGGCTCCTGCTTCTCGGAGGAGGATCCGTCTGCAGCCCTTGTCCTGTCTGCCAGAGAGGAAACCCGCCCAGCAGGCCCGTCTGCCGGTCTCCTACCTGTTCCAGCTTCCTGAGGATTGTGTGGGAGGGGGCTAAGTCCTCGCCATCCTTCCCCACCCTCATTCCCCACCCTCCTTCCCAGGCGCTGTAATCTCTTGCCCCAGCTCTACTTTGCTCCACTGACTCCTCAGGGCCAGAGACCCCCAAGAGCCCCTCATCTTTTGCTGATGGAAGCAGACTTGCTCTGCCTGTACTAAGTGGCCTTGCCAAGTCCTGGAGAGTCAGGGCAGGCGAGTTGGGCTTAATCGGTCCTGCCTGGCACTGGGCCCTTACCCATAACTTCTCTGCCCCTTCAGCTGAGTGGGTTTCCCATAGCCAATGAGGGGCCGGCCTGGCATCTCAACTGAGTTGGCAGAGGGCTGGGGGTGACCAAGGGACCCCCCACCCCACAAGGTCTGTTAGGCTGGTGCATGCTGCCCTAACCTGAGATTCCTAGTTCTGGCCTGGAGTGCTCTGGGGTGGGAGGATGCTCCTTCCAGAAGCTCTCTAGGCTCCTGACTTCACCCTACACTGGGGTGTGTGTTAGTGGGGTGTTCAGCAGAGCTCCTCAGCAACTCCCCACCCCAACTAACCAGGCTCTGGGAGGGAAGTCAGTGTTGCTTGCTCCTTCCATAGCAGATTCCTTTTAAAGATAAGGGCTTCAGTTGGTAAAAATGATGCTGATACTCAGATCATATTGAGAAACCCACTTGTATTCGAGTGAAGAGAAGCTTAATTTTTTAATCAAATTGTTCTAATAATAGACAAAAAGATAAAATTATCATGTGGGTGGGGCCTTGCAGACACCCTCCATCTAGTCCCTGCTTCTTGAAATATTTTTATTTTCAGAAGTGACCCCAGGAGATCATCTGGTTCAGTCATCAGCTTCTGGGTCTAAAGGGCAAGTGGGGCTGAGACCAGGGAGCCTGCCTGGAAGTTTAGGGGGGAGTCTCCTGTTTTCTTTTCATCTGTCTGATCCTGATTATGAAATCAGTGTTTCTATTTCACTTGCCCATTGTCACAGAGAATCTATTATTTTTCCAGCATCCACAGAGATGTGAACAGAGGGAAACTGAGGGGGAGACAGAGACTGAGAGAAAGAGAGAGAGAGAGAGAATCTTTGTCTACAGCAGAAACAGGGCTACAACCCTATTGTTTGAAGCCCTTTCTTCTGCCTCTGACCCTCAATACTGCATAACACAGGTACCGCTGGCTTGGCTAGCATCCTTGCCAAAGTTCATTGGAGACCAATTTGGGCCGAGGACTAGGAGATCTTGGCATCTCGTAATGGGCTCGACCCCCACTGAACGTTCTTTCTTCAAATTTATTGTGTTGGAGTGAGGGTGGGGGGGATTAGAGGCATCAGGGGCCCAGCCAAACCCTACTGACACCCAGAGATGTGCCCATCTCAGGGGTACACAGCTACAGAGCCAAAAGGCAACCACAAGGCAGGCTGGGTGAGGCCCCACGCACTCATGCACAATGCCAGGCCCCTGGGCAGTTTCTGGCTCCTGCAATCGTTTGTGGGAAAACTCTGAAAATTCGGCTTAGCCAGATGGTGGCCCAGATCCCCTTTGGGGGCCAGCCTTGTCCCAGCGGTGGAAGGCCAGGGAGGCTGTGCTCAACCACCCTGTGCTCTCCCGGGCAGGCAGGCTGCAGGGGTAGTTAGCAGCTTGTTGCTGGTGTGGATGGAGTTAAACCTTTCCGGGGACTATTTACTCCTGATCCTAAGTGACAGCTTGGGGAGGGAGAGTCACGTGGTCCTGAAATCCCCGCGGGAGCGGATGGAGCATGCCCAGCTGCTTCTGCCTGGGAAAGATGCTGGATCCTGCAGTAACCACAACAGCATCCTCTCCCTGCACCGGGGACCTGCCAGCCAGAGAGATGACTGATTAGACCAGATTAGATCCAGAGCCCCGCTCTTCAGAAGGGGCCCTGGGGGCGGGGGAGGAAGACCCCAGCTGGCCTGAGCTGGGGGAGGGGTGCCTAGGGGCTCACAGAGGTAGAGCTTTCAGCGCGGGAATCACACCTCAAAAGCTGGTGAGTCTGTTTTGATGCATCAAATAGAAGAGATGGGAGGAGGGAGGCTGGGCTCCGGTCAGGGCTGGCAGTCACCAGCCGGCCGTGGGAGCCTGGGCTGCCTCACTGCGGTGCCCCTGCCTGCCCCATCCCTTATCCTTGGCAGCCTTACTGGGAGATCATGGATGCTGAGAATGCTAATTACAGTCTCCCTGTGCCCCCACCCCCACTTCCGAATCCCCGGTAAGGGCTGATGCTGTCTGAATACACCTCCTGGGTGAGGGCAGCTTTGGGGCTGCCAGCTTCCTAGGGTCCAACTGGGCCTGTCAGCCTGGCTAGAGCAAGATTCCAGCCCCACCCTGTCTCTAATCTTGCCAGAAGGAATGAGTTGAAGACCAGCAGGAGGCAGAGGTGGAGGGGGTCCAGGGGTCAGGGTCAGGTCAGCCCTAGGGACTCACCTTCCTCAGTGTGGGGAGGGGTCAGAGTGTGCTTCTTTCTCGTGGATCAGAGGTTGGGGGCCAGGGTAACAGAGGCTCTTGGATTCCTAGGGGGCTTCTGAGCTCTGGGGCCTCAGATTTAGTGGAGAGACTGGTACGTGGGCAGGGGGGCAGCGGGGGAATGTGGGGGATGGCATTTACAGTGGGGGGAACAGGCTGGGGAAAGGAGGAAGCGTGGGGACCTGGCCACAGAGGGGTAAAGAGGGCTGGGGTGGAAGGCCAGGAAGGGGCTTAGGAAGGAAAGGGGGTGGGAGAGGAAGGGTGGAGAGGTTACTGCGAAATGCTCTTGGAGGCAACAGGCCAGCCAGGGTAGGCAGAGTGGGCAGCCGGAGCTGGAGGAGCAGAAGATGGGAGAACCAGGATGAAGAGAGAACCACCCCGGGGCACAGGGCTGGGGAGGGTGGGCTGCGGGAGGGTGGAAGGTGACCGGCAGGAGGATGGAGCTCAGAGTCAGCGTCAGAGGAGGCTGCGGCCTTCAGGGCTTGGCAGTTCTTCCTAAATCCCTGTAGACCCCTGGCCCTCAATCTGGCAGCTGGGGTGGCACACTCTGCCGGGGGTCTCCTGCCTGTGGGAGGGGACCAGACAGCCGCGGGGGCTTTGCCTGCCAACCCCCCGAATCCTGGCTTCCGGGCCACTCTGGGGGAGCGCGGAGTCGGGGAGGGTTTCTGCGGGCTGTGGCTGTTCAGTCCCCGGCTTCCCCCGCAGAGCAGCTGCGTCGTGGAGACCGCCCGGGGGCTGGGAGCCCGCCTGCAAGTGGGGGCAGGGGCCGAGGGTTAGCGCTGTCGCCGGCCTTTCCCCACGGTTACCAGCGGGTCCCTGTGTCTCCGCACGGGGCCGCAGAGCGCTGGGCCGCAGGGACGGATCAGAAGTCCCCGGTTTCCCCATCCCCGGCGAGGGGGCACGTGTGTCACGCTGGCGTGTAATGAATCCTGGCGGGCTGCGGCACGGGCTGGAGACAATGGGGGCTTTTCTTTTTTTTGCCGGGTTGGGCTGCTGCTTCCCGGCGAGGTGACGGTGCGGGACGCATCACAGATAATTACTTCTCACGGGCCTGCCCGGATCACTGAGTCGGGTCCCTCCCGCCCGGGTTCCGCTGACATCGCGTCCCCGCCCGGCCGGGGACAGCTCGGCGTGTGGCCGCAGGGGGCGACAGCTGCGGGACTCGCCCCGGGCGCCGGGCTCCGCGCTGTGGCCGGGGCGTCTGGAAGCCAGGGCTCAGTGAGATGACCTGGGCCGGCCGGTTAGAAGACGTTTAGGGAGGAAAGACCAGCTTCGCTCTGGGAGACGTTTGGAACAAGTGGGGAGCAGAAGGAATAGAAGGGGAGGGTGGGCTGCGTGGGAGCCTTTCCATGGCAGTCCTCAGTGCAGGGGGCTCCTGGTCAGCACCCACACCCCCAGGCGCCCCTCCAAGCCCAGATGAGCCCTCTTCAGTCTGCCTGAAGGAGCAGCCAGCCTCTCACTTGGATAGCTCCAGGGACGGGGAGCTCATTACCGCTCAAAGTAGCTTCCTCCGTGGTTGGAACATTCTTCTGCGTTGAAACAAAGTCTGCCGACTTCTAAGTTCCACCCTCTGGTTCTGATTCTTTGAAGCTGCACAGAACGAATCAGCTCTCTCTTTCACGTGGTGGTAAAAATGGTTTTCCTTTTATTAAAATAGAATATAATAGTGTGTGGACATAATGTATTTGATGTAACCATTTCTGGACATTTTGGTTATTATCCTATTTCCCTTTTACAAATGACACAGTATGAACAGTTTTGTTCATAAGGCTTTTTCTGTATTTGGGATTATTTCCTTAGGGTAGATTCCAAGACATAGACTTAATGTGCTGAAGGGTGTGCATTAAAAAATTACTAATCTGTGAATTTAAAAGTAATACATAGGGGGCCGGCCCGTGGCTCACTCGGGAGAGTGCGGTGCTGATAACACCAAGGCCACGGGTTCGGATCCCATATAGGGATGGACGGTTGCTCACTGGGTGAGCGTGGTGCTGACAACACCAAGTCAAGGGTTAAGATCCCCTTACCAGTCATCTTTAAAAAAAAAAAAAAAAAGTAATACATAGTCATTAAAAAATGTAGAAAAACATATAAAGAAAAGTTTTAAATTACCCATAATTCTCTCTCAGATTTGTAATTTTAATATTTGGTATATATGTTTTTACAGATTTATGCATGGACTTATGACTATATTTATCATTACAATGCACATATATACCATTAAAATTTTGAACCAGATGTATATTATTGTCTCTTAAACAGAAATCATTTTTTTATGTCATTAAATATTCCTTTGCAATATCATTTTAAAGTGGCTGCCTAGTATTTTATTATATGGCTATTCTATTTGTTTGTTGATTTGACCTCTGGGTTAAACTAGGTATTTCCAATTTTCTCTTTTATAAACAATGCTACAATGAACATATAAATGTCTGAATCTTCACACATGTCACCATTTCTAGCAGTGGAATTGCTACATGTTTTTAAATATTTTGACATTCAAAAATACTAATCTGCATACCTCGCAGCTGGGTATGAGAATGCATTTTGTGGCATGAGCATCAGCAGTGAGTATTATAATTTTTTTCATGGTTTTAATTCATCGCTTTTCATTGTTTCAATCCATTTGTTTGATTAGTTGTGAGATTTATTATTATTATTATTATTTCGGCAACTGGTCCATGTGGGGATCCGAACCCTTGACCTTTGTGTTATAGCACCACACTCTGACCAACTGAGCTAACCAGCCAGCCAGTAATGAGATTTAAAAAGATTTATTAAGTGCGAATAGTCCATATGATAGCCATATAATATGTAACTTTCCATATAACAAACATATTTGTTTGGTCAAGTCTTCGGCTTTTTTAGAAAGGCAATTTAGTGCAGTTGTGATCAGTTATGATGTTGAAGTCGGGTTGAATCAAGCTCTACCTCTTATCAGTGATATGATCTTGACAGTAGCTTAATTTCTCTGTGCCTCTGTTTCTCCATCTGTGAAATGAAGATAATGCTACCTACATAGGCTTCTTGTGAAGATAAACGAGGTCATGTATGTAAAGCACACAGAATTATGCTGAGCAAAATAAGTGATAAATGTGTTTGCTATTATTATCTTGTTGATGTACATAAGAAACAGATATCTGAAGACAGTTATCATGATCGCTCCCTCCTCCAGCCCTACCCCTCTGTCCCCGCAAGTCTCCTTGTTTGAGGCTAAATGCTGTTCCTCCAACGACCCTCGCTTCCTTTCTCAAGCTTTCCTGGTGCCTCCACACCAGGTGTGATCTCACCAGCACAGAGTGTGGTGAGGTGGTCACACCCATTCCCAGGACAGTAATTTCCTCTAGGATGATCCCCTGGAATGTCACACTTGCTGGGGCTTCCTCTGGCAGGTGCACGGGTGAAGGGAGTTTGGCTCCTCTAGTGTCCTCTGGCTTATGGGACACTCCACTGGAGCCCCTCCTCCCACAGTCCATCCCCTGCCCACCACTCACACAGTGCCACATGCTCATCTTTTCTTGATTCCTCCCTTGGAAAAATCTACCCAGAGTGTTTCTCATTTCTGTGAGCCCCCTTTTCACCTTTCCAAAGTAGCACAAGCTGATTTGATAAACTAACTCTGGCCCATGTGTTGGTAAGAGAGCTGGTGCACTGCCTGCCAGGGTGGTAGGAAGAAGGCTCATCTGGAATTCAAAGACGTGAATTCAAATCCTGATCCAAATTAGTAGCCACATGACTTGCAGCAAGTGACTTGATCTTTTTGAGTTTTTGTTTTCTGGTCTGCAAACTGGGGCTAGTATCACTACCCACCTACCTAGTTGATAACTAGATGAATAATATTTATGGAGGTGTTTTGTAAACTGCAAATAATCACACAGATGTCAGTTATTATTGAATAATGTGTATGGAAAGGCAGTGCTTTAACTCAAAGGCCAGACAAATGCCGAGGTGGATTGGTGGGAAGTGTGTTTAGAGCAGGTAGTATTCAGGGTGACTGTCAAATCCTCCCAGGTCACCCCCTTACTCTCTGTAGAGGGTTGGTCTTTATCGTGTGAATTCAGGAAATAGAGCAGGGGCACCAGTGCTGATCTGATAAACATGCATGGGTGCTGAGGCTTCAGGGTTTCAGTCTGCCTTGGTGATAACTGTGTCTTCCTGGAGTTGGTTGGGAGCTCCACTCCTGCAGGGAGACTGCCTAGGGCCATCCTCAAGGAGGAGGTGAGGTCCCTCCTTAGCTCTGACCCATTCATTCTAGCTCATCATTACCTGAGAAGAGCATGTGTCTATAATGGCAGGTACCAATTTGCTTTTAATTAGCCAAATACTTGCAATTAGCCTGTTAAATTCAACCTGGCCTTGGGTCGTGAGTCATCTTTCTGGTTTTGCTTGGTTCTTGGGTCCTCACGAGCATCAATGGGCTATCCAGAGATGCAGGCACGCCTGCTTGGCTTGCCTGAAACTGGGGCTGCCTTGGGGGAGAATTGAAGAGGATCGTAGTGGGCAAGGAAAACCTTTGGTGGGGTGGTGGGGTGGGAGTGTGCTGATGACAGTGTAGTCCTAAGAGACTTGTTAGAATCACAGTGAGGTCTAAAACCCAAGTTCTCTCTTTCTAATCCAACGTTCTTCCCCTTCTGAGCCTCAGTTTCCTCATCTCTAAAATAGAAGTAATAATATCTGCCCTGCCCTAATCACTGAGATTTAAATGAGTTAATATAGAAAGTGGGTGTGAGGGGCCGGCCCGTGGCTCACTCGGGAGAGTGCGGTGCTGAGAACACCAAGGCCATGGGTTTGGATCCCATATAGGGATGGCCGGTTAGCTCAATGGGTGAGCGTGGTGCTGACAACACCAAGTCAAGGGTTGAGATCCCCTTACCAGTCATCTTATTTAAAAAAAAAAAAAAGAAAGTGGGTGTGAGTATAAAGCAACATGGCATGAAATTTCTTTATCATATCAAATGTGAAAGCTCTTTGGAGTTATGCATATGCTCCCAGTATCCCTGGCCACTACTTTCTGGACCCCTGTACCTTATTAGTCACGCCTCAAGCTGTCCAGTAATTCCTGATTCCATTGTCTTCTCATCCTACTCACTCTCCCCCAAACCATGAGTGATTTGAGGGCAGTACTTAGCACATAGTAGGTACTCAATAAATGTTGGTTGTATATCCAAAGCTTTGGATCAAGAGAGTTTGGCCCCAAAGAACAGGTATGGGGAAACAGTCCTGAGACAGCCTTCAACGGGGTGTGGGGGTGGGGTGGGGTGGGGTGGCATTTATTCCCTGTTCTCCCCCAGCCTTGCCCCTCACTCTACTGTGCCCCTTCAAGGCAGGAGATGGTCTGATTTGTCTTATTTGTATTTGTGCTGTTTTGCAGAGCCAGGCACAAAGCAGGGGTGTGATAACTGCATTTCAACTGACTAAATGAGACAGGGCAACATGGTAGAAAGAGCATGGGACCGAGAGTCAGATGAATAGGACGTGGGATCCCGGCCCCACCACTTTCTTTTGACACATATTTTCTGTATGCTCATCAAGTTCAAGGCAGGTACTAGGTTACAAAAGTGAATTTTTTAATTCACAGTCTCATAAGGAACAGACGGGTGAGCAAATGATTGTCCTGTATGTGATAGGGACAGATAGGAAAGAAAATGACAGACTCTTCTGGGAGGGTCAGGAAAGGATTCTCAAGGCAGGGACCTTGGGCTGGGTCTCATTAGCTTGGGAAAGTTACAGAACTTCTTTGGGTCTCAGTTTCCTAGCTATGTGAGGAGACTAAAGCCTCTCTCACAAAGGTGAGGAGGAAATGACATAATATGACTAAAACATATAATCTTAATAAACGTTCAAACTGTCTCCTGAAAATCAGGCCAGGTGATTGGTTGGTGGGGGAGGGGCAGGAGCCAGCAGCTCAAGGGATTTCAAGAAACGTCCATACACCACTTCATCTTAGCCCTGCTAGTTAATACCTGTGTGACCTTGAACAAGTCTCTTAACTTCTCTAAGTCCCAGGTGCTATATCTGCAACATGGGATAATACGTTTGTTGTATGGGTCAGTTGAGAAACTTCACACAAGGTACCTAGAACATGCTAGGCACATAGTAAGTACTAGAACACATTAGCTCTGCTTTGTTTTTATTACCAACATATTTTATGGGGAGACTCCACCTGCACACAGACACACAGAGGATGCATGTTGACTCCCAGATATGCTCAGAAAGGGTGGGGGGCAGGGTTAAGCTGAGTGACAGCCAGTTGCTGCTGTTTCTGAGAAACCTTTCTTGAGGCGAGGTGACCAGAACTCTGTTGACAAGGTAGGAGGGACCAGGCTTGAGCGACAGAATCGGGGATGTCAGCATGTGGTTGTGCCCCAAGTTGGGGGAGCCTGCCTCATGGGAAGCTAAGACCATGGTCCCCTGACAGCAGGAACTTAATTCTCTCAGGCACGTACCTCCCCCCCCAACAACCCCACCATGGCCAGGCCAGTTCTGCCGGCAACATCCCAGCTGCTCTGTAGTCTGGCTGGTCCCCTGACCTTCCTAAGCAAGGCAGCCTGGCGGCCATGCTGGGTTGCTGTGGTAACTGGCTGCCTCCCAGCTGGGTTGCCCGGGTAACCAGTTAGATGGTATTGGGGGAGGGGGGTGGTGAGGTGGGGGGAATCAGCCTCAAAAGAGGCAGAGAAGGACAACGGCAGGATAAGGAGGAAGACAAATCCCAGATGCCCCCAGCACAGCCCTCTCCTGTCTCCATCGTGGGATTGGGAAAGCCAGAGAAAGGCAGGTAGGAAAGGATGTTGTGTTGTTTCTGCCCTGTGTGTGTGTGTTTTGTGGCATGAGTCATCTTGGCCAACGCAGGATGCTTGGAAGACTTGGTGGGTGGTGCAAGAGCTCTCCCTGGGCAATAACAGCAGCACGGTCCAGTGGGAAAGCCGTGGACCATCCAAACCCTGACCTCAATCCTGGGCCCCCATTCCCTGAACAACTACACCTCTCTGAGCTTTAGTTCCCTCATCTGTAAAATGGAGGTGCTGATGGATCTCCAGGGCCATTGTTTGGGACAGTGCCTGGCACTGTCAGTGGTGGGTTCCATATCGATTATTTCTTTTCGGTGGATGCTTTCCAGCCGTGAGCAGCCTGCATCGGAGGCCCGCCTTGCTCTGCGCCCAGCCCCGTGGCAGGGAGGGGGTGGGAGGGTCCAAATTCCCTGAGAACCTAGAATCAGGGTTCTCACCCTAAGGAGCTTACCATCCCAATCTGCTGAGGGCAGAAGGCAAGTTACACGGTTGGGAATGTCTGCAAAGTTTTCTTTTCTTTTTTTTTGTAAGAAAGTTTTAAAAGTAAGACCTAGTCGAAATTTTTACTGCAACCAGTAGAAATACATTTTCATCACAGACCAGCAGCATGTGTATGTTATCTTTACTGTGTGTGGTGCTTGCCAGCTTCCTGTTATATTCTAGTCTTGTCTGGTCTCTCTATATTTTTTAAAAGACAGTCTTCAGCTTGCTTTCACACCTCCTGGTGAGTCGCTACTTTTAGTTTGAGAAACACTTGGAGGGAGTACAGACTAAAGTCCCTCGGGCATGTATAGGACCTCAGCTTCTCTCATCCCCCACATGTCAAGTTACCTCGTTGTGTTCTCACAACTCCAACCTGTGAGCCTCCAACAAGCTCAGAGGTCACACGACTTGCCCAGGGCCACAGAGGCAGTGAGTCCTAGAGCTAAGACTTGAACCGGGGTCTCCGTTGCTTGGGTTCATGGTCTGTTCTTCTGTCTGCTGAATCTGTTGCCTGGTTTTGTTCTTGCTGTGAGAAGAACTCAAGGATTCTTATACAGAGACCGAGCTCTAAAGATTTAAAAGGATCTGTCCTGGCCACCTCAAAATCAAGGGCCTGCAGCCGAGCCCTCTTGCTTGTTGTCTCATGGGTGCTGAGGAGAGTTGTGGAAAGATGAGGCGGAGCCTGAAGCAATCTGGGAGTCCCCTCAATGGCCATGAGGGGAGTAGATTGGAAAAGGAAAGGGGTGGGCTGGCTGTGCTGAAGCCGATCCCTCCTGACAAGCTTTTCTGGTTGCTGAGCCGAGCTGAGTATAACTGCGAGGGCAGATTCGGTGTCAGGATCCTGGGGCTGTGCCTAAAGTCTCAGACTTCTGGGAGATGTTTCTGACAGCAAAGCCTTAAACCAGTCCCCAGAGAAGCCAGTTTTTCATTGTCTATATCCGGCATGACAACAGAGTTGAGAGTCAGCAGGAGGCCTGCCAAGATGAGAGTCAGCAGGAGGACTTGACCGCAGGCTACCTTCACCTGGGCAAGATCTTGGAACAGGTGGCCAAGGTTAGGAGTGGCCAGAGAGGGAGGGGCTCTACTGGCTCTGGAATGCCCAGGCAGAGTGCTGACCCTATAAATATTTATCGTGATAAATTAAAGATAAGGCCTAGAATAAGAATCAGGAGCATGTGGTGGAATTCGTACAGCTTGGCTCCATTTGCAACTGTGCTATGTAAATTTAGCCTGTTTGTAAATTTCTCAGGACCTGGTTTCCCCATTTGTTGTAGGGGGGAGGGAGGGGACCCTCAATGGATGGTGCTGTTCCCTCCCTTCCCGTCATGGACTTTGCCCTTCACAAGCATAAAAATGGGCAGGGCATTTATAGCGGAGAGGCATTTCCTTTCTGTCTGGGTGTTTTCCCCTGCCACGTAATCACAGCTAAAAGCTGCCGACCTGCCGTGTTCCAGGGAGGGCTGGGGAGGTAGCATGATGGGGCTTGTAGCTAAAATAGGGCCTGTGGCTCTGGGAGGAGATTGGGGAGGGGCAAGAAGTTTCAACCTGACCGTGTCCTGTCTCTCTAGGCTTCTTATTAATTTACTCAGCACCCACTGAGTTGAACATCAACATTTCTAACCATAAAAATGAGAGCAGTCAGAAAAGGATCTTGTCCGGGCTCTTGATTTGATATTTCAGCCTCTTGGTGCTTTGGTAACGTGTCAGGCCAGGGTGTAGGTGTGTGTGACTAGGAATTCTGTGAAATTCAAGTGGGGTGTACATTTCTGTCTCCAGCTGAGTGAATAGAGGCTGGGGGGAGATGGTGGGTTTCCAGTAAGCAGAAGCCATACTTTAGGATTGTTCCAGAGGGCAGGGAGGTTGTGCCTGAGGCCTGAGGATGAACCCATTCACACTGTGAAGTTGGAGGAATGTCTTTCTCCTAGGAACCCCTAATCTCTGCATCCATGTACTATGCCATGTACCCATCCAATATACTCTATTTCCCCCAGCTGGTCCAGGGTGATTTCTGGTTACCCCTTTTCATCATGAAGAACCTATTTCTTCACAGGCAATGGGTCACTTACCCAATGGCACACAGGGAGGTGGGAGAAGAATCAGAATTAGGATCTATGGATGTTTCCATACTGCCTGCCTGAGCCCTCTTCTTGTCCCTTGGGTGACCCAAGTGTGAATGCAATAAGATGATGGAGATGGGGGGGTACAATATTTATTTGACTCCGCTTTGTCATGGGATCTCCGCCCCCCAGCCATCATGGCTCTTCTGTGGCTGCTCATGGCAGCCCAGCTGGACTCTTCTCCCCAGGTGCCCAGACCCTATCTTCTGGAAGAGGCAGGTGGTAGATGCTGCCTCCTCTGGAAGGGCAGAGTGAGAGTGTGTGTTACTCTTGTGCCCATATGCATCCAGGGACGGGCTGTCAGCTGCTCTTGTTCTAATCAAGGGGGCCCTCCGGACCATGCAGAAAGACAGTCACAAAGAAACCCAAGCAGGGCTTGGAGGCAGAGCTGGGGTGGAGGGAGAATCAGACCATACCCAGTGCCAGACCTTACTGCTTCCTCCTGCCCACACGCTCCCAGGACCAGGGATTATCTAATGGGTGGCAGCTCCTCTAGGAGCCATAGCAACACAGGTCTTCCTGGAATCCAGAAACCCAGTGTCCTCATTTAACCCACCTTACCTGTCTGGTGGCAGCTAGCAGGTGGGCCTCTTTCTCTCCTTTTCCCTGTGCCCCATTCTTGCACCTTTCTGCTCTTCCTTGTTGCCCCTGTTATTGTGGTCACTTTCCCCGTGTATGTTTAGAGGTGAGCATGGGTAGCGACTGGGGTATTTGGGCAAGCTGACTTTTCCCAATGCCTGTGGTCCCTCACCATGAAGGTCTAGTGACTCAGCAAAGAGGGTTTGCTCCAGTGTCTTTTGTAGGTGGGTGGGGGGACCTGCCCGGGGGGGTTGGGAGCAGAACATAGGGTGGAAGAAGAGGGGACAGGAGGAGTCGTTGCTGACCCTGCTGTCCTTTTCAGGGCAATGCTCGAGTGCCCCTCCTCCATGAGCTCTCTAGGATTTATGCTACAGGGGAGACCGAGCCCAAGTCAGAGTGCACAGAGGTTCTGAGGGGGGATAAAGATGGAGATCCTGTGAGACCTGCCTCACAGAGGCATGCCCCAGATCTGAAGAAAGTGGGAAGAAGAGGGAGAAACTGAGATCTCCGGAAGAGTGGCACAGCAGAGGTGGGGAGTGTGGAGGGGGTTCTTAGTGGAGAGAAATCTCAGAGAGAGCGGGGCAGGGCCAAGTTCAGACACCTTTTGATGGGCTGCATCTGGTCAAGCTGTACTGGCTTCCTCATTAGGAAAGTCTGGCAGAAAGGAGGCTGAGTGGCGAGCCTGGAGACAGAGAGAGTTCTAGACCCCAGAAGGGACTTTCCTGAATCTAAAGGGAAGGAATCCCAACTGGGCCCAGCATCTTCCAAATCTGGTGTTGTCAGAACCAAGGCCAAAGTCAGCAACACTTTTACTTATTAAGTTATATTTTTAAAAGTGTCCTGTATTGGCTGGAACAGCCGGTTGGAAATAGAAGCGGTTCTGCAATACTCCCTGCACATATGTCTTTCTATGTGATAAATTTGTATCTCCCCACAGCGATTAGCATAATGCCTTGAAATAGTTGGTGTTGATAAGCACCTTCCCCCTCCTTCCCTAGGCATTACACTTCGGGTGGGGTGAGGGTATCTAGATATGACGCTGCTCTCAGCCCAACCTTCTTCCTGGGCTTAGGTGTCAGATGATTTCTCCACCTTCTGGCTCAGAGCCAGGATCACTTTTCTCAGTCGTTGGCGGAAGGGTTTGCAGGATGGAGTTTGAGCACATCTATGTCCGTCCTTTTCTGCCTTCCTCCTTGGGGACATTGCTTTGCCACTCACCTCTGGGGTACTGGCATAATGTAGACAAGGTGCTGGTCCACAGTATAGTTTGGGTGAGGAAACACTTATCCTCTTTCATACTTTTTATAATTGACTCTATATTTTTAATACTGCTTTGAGTAGGAGTGAGCTATTTTCAGCCAGCTTAGAGGAGTTTATCACTCCCACAGAACCTCATGAGATAACAGGTCAGGGGAACAACCAGGTGGTGGCAACAGCTCATTTGCATATTTCCCACAATCCTGCCTTTGGCTCAATTTCCAGGCATCCTGGCCAAGTTTTAGTCTGGGCATTGCTGTCACTTTCTCTCCATCACACACACCAGAATCAGTAGCAAGTCCAGGCTAAATGTAGCTCATTATAAATGCTATGTTCTGGGTGTCAGAGTCTCTTTTTACAGATGGAGAGACCAAGACAGGAGAGGGATTTAAGAGTCTCAGCCTTGGAAGTAATATTCCATTTGGTTCAGCTCTCCTCCCAAATAGCAGCCTCCTTTCCAGTGTCCCAGGCATGTGATAAGCCAGCCACTTCTTTAATATCCCCAGTGACTAGGAGCACTACTCTGTGAAGCAACTTTTTCTATTGTTGGAAGCTTCAAGTTGTATCTTTCCTAAATGTTGAAGTTAACTTTTCTTCTTCTAACTTCCACACTTTGGTTCCAGTTCGACATTCTGGCTGTCCTTTTCTGGGCTCACTTGTTTGTTATTGTTTCAAGAGTCAGACAAGTGTCGAGAGACTACACGACACAGTGGGAAAAATATAGGCTCTGGAGTCCATCTGCCTGCATTTGTGCCTGGCTTCACATTTGCCAGCTGTGTGACTCTGGTTATAATCCTTAACCTCTCTGAGCCTCAGTTTACTCATCTCTAAAATGTGGGTGATGATGGTGCTTATTCATAGGGTTGTTGATAGGATTAAATGAATTAATAGTGCTTGGCAGCTGTAGACAACTCAGTACATAGTAGCTTTTCATATCTTAAAATAAGCTGTCTAGAATTGAACACCATAATTTAGATAGAACCTGTTCCGTGAGACTCTGATGCCCTCCAACTTGACAATATATTTCTATTATGTCAGATCAAGTTTGCAAATCGCTGGTGTTTAAATTGAGCTCATTGTACTGAAACCCTCAGGTTATTTTCCCATGGACAGCTGTTAAGCTTAGATCTCCTCTGTCCTACATAAAAGATACGATCAGAATTAGAGGGAAGGTCAGTGTTTAGGGGAGTCCAAAGCCTTCCTACACATTGGTTCCAAACACACATGCACCCTCACTGATGAAGCAGAGTCCCTTCTATAATGCCATTCTGCAATCTGGTGTTCTATTTGGAAAATCTCTTGACCCATACTGGGCTGAAATAAAATTCCCCTCCCCATGGGTCTTTCCTCTCTTTTTTATTTTTCTCTGCTCATTCAGTGCATTTGCTTACCAAGTGAGCTGAGCATGCATGTACTGTTGGGACCTTCCTTACCCCCAACTCTAGCTCTTCCACTTCTTGAAGTTCTCAGGCTAAAGAGAAAGGGACACAGGTGCCCCAAGCATATTCAGAGTGCCTGATTTCACAGGCAGACCTATGAGGCTCTCTAAATTCTTGCTTTTTATGGCCTAGCAGCATCTACATCACCTGGGAGCTTGTTAGAAATGCAGAATCTCAGGCCTAACCCAGACATACTACCTATGGAATCAGAATTTTTAACAAGATCCCCCAGGTGATTTATATGTATGTTAAAATCTGAGAAACACTGTTCTAAATTACTCAATTTGGGGTAGGAATGAGGGTAGAGGGGGAAGAGGGAGAATCATGTCTTCCATGGTCTTGAAAGCAGTCCTACTGACCAGGTTCCTGGGGATAGACATAAAACTATTTCCAGAATATTTGATCACAAACTCTCCATTTACTTCTTGGAATGCCCATAATAAGGTTTTTTATAAAACACGCATGCATTTAAAAAAATATGTAGATTGTATTTGTGTTTTCCCCATTTTATTAGTGACATGCTCTTGAGCATATTTCAAACCTCTGGATTATATGTACAGTTGTAATCTTTTACTTTTTTTTTTTTCCAAAAGATGACCAGTAAGGGGATCTTAACCCTTGACTTGGTGTTGTCAGCACCATGCTCAACAGTGAGCGAACCGGCCATCCCTATATGGGATCCAAACCCGTGGCCTTGGTGTTATCAGCACCGCACTCTCCCGAGTGAGCCACGGGCTAGCCCTGTAATCTTTTAAATTTTAAGTGTTGGGCCACTATTTCATTATATGGAATCCTGATTCTGCCATAAGTGTGTTATCCATCCCTCCCAGCTTTGTCAGTAGCAAATCTGCTAGCCATGCCTTCTGAGTCTTTATGCAAATCATGGACGAAAATGTGGACCACAGCATGATCGAGAACAGACCCCTGTGGTGCACCATTAGAGGCTCATTCATTAATTCAACAGCATTATTGAATTGTAGAGCTCCATCCCTGCATTCAGATGAGCTAGTTCTAGCTCCAGCTCTGCTCCTGCTGGCTTTATCAGCTTTGGCAAGGTATTGATTACCACCCAAACTCCCAGTTCCTCATTTGTAATTGAGGAAATTGGAGTAGTCATCATCGTCCCCTGGGGTGCTTTAAAGAAATACATGTTCCTGGCCTCCCCACCTCCCCGATTCAGTTGGTCTGTGGTAGATACCCAGGCATCAGTATTTTTAAAAAGCTCTCTGGGTAATTCTGTTGTGAAGCTAGGATTGAGAACCACTGGACCAGATATGGTCTAACATGCATTATCTGCCTCTGATACCAGAGGCTTCCTGGCAGCCTGGTATGCATCTTCTGGGGCCTCTTGTCCTGCAGCCTGAGTCCTGTGTAGCACCATGGCCAGGCACTGAGTGTGCCATGAAGGACTGTAGGGCACCCTTGTCTTTCCCAAATCCCCAGGAGAGGAGTTGGGATGCCTCCCATTAGCCTTGCTCCTCTACCCTTCTCCTCTGGACAAAAGAATTGTCTTTGACTTCTCTGACCTTAGCTCCTTTTCTGCGTTTCTGAGCTTGCTGCTTAAGAAAGGTAGACAAAGTCCAGTGTAAGCCCATTTCGAGGAGTCAGTCAAGATGTCTCCTTGCCTGATTCCTCTCTCTGCCCCCTGTTCCTTTCCTCCTGTAACTCTGGAAGGGACAGCACCTCTGAGACCTCTCTTCCATCTCTTTTCCTCATAGACTCCCACAAGCTGAGGGTTGATCCACTCCAAGCTGTGGAGGCTCCCAGGAACCTTGCTGGCCAATGCCTGAACACATATAGACCCCTCTGACTTGGCACTGGGGTCAAAGCACCTGCTTGCCCAACTTGGCTCATTTGAGGCAAGACTGGTTTCTACCCTGGAGCTCAGGACACACTTTGAGCATCCCTTCCCTGCTTCTGGGACAGCCCCGTGCCCAGGATCTGTGCTATCTCATCTTACCCCTTCCTCCCTGTGCTTGCCGCTGGGTACAGGGAGTGTCTCTGCAGTGGGCTTGTTAATTGGCGCTTCAGCTGGCTGATTGACTCTAATGTGGGTGAACATTTATTTACCCCAGCAGCCGCTGCTCAGACAGCCGTTAATTGCAGGCACGAGAGAGACAATAATTATGGGATAATGGGTGGCTTTTGTGTGAGCCCTTCTCTTTGCACTGTGTCAGCAAACACAGTGGGTTTGTTTTCTAACATTCAGCTACCCTGCTGAGGAGATGCCACAGCCCCTCCCCCACTCACGCCATCCCTGTCATCCTGCCACTTCTTCCCTTCCCCCTGCCCTGGGTGACAAAGAACATGTTCCCATCCTCCAAAATATTTTCTCCTTACAATTCCCATGCAGCCACCACCACCCCATTTTTAGGATTTGTGAGGTTGAACTGGTACTTTTAAAAAAGTGGTACTTAATCATCTTTGCCTAAAGAAAGGGTAAGTAAATATTAAACTGCTTGCTAATTCTATAGATCCTTCTGATTTTTGTTAATGTTTTCATGTAGTTGTAATTAGTGTGTAGATATCGTCCTGCGTCATGCATTTCTTTTTCGTTTAATGATATTTTATACAAGCACTCCCAGGTATGATGGTGGCCTATAAATTTGTCATTTTAAACAGCTGTAAATAATTCTGTCATGTTACTCTATTACCGTATTGGTCTTCTCTTATTACCGAGAATTTGGGATGTTTCCAGTTTGTTGCTCTTATGAATAGCTCTGCTAAAAAACATCTTTACATGTACTGATTTTTTCCCCCCAGTTATTTCCCTGGGGGTAAGTTGAATTGAGTTGCATTGATCTGGCATCGTGTTGGGATGAGTGGCAGGACTGGGTAGCTGGAGGCTGCTGGGAGAGTTTAACCGATTCCCTCCTCTCCCTCTTCCCGCACACAATTCCTTGTCTTCCTACCTCTTTTCCCATCCATTTTTAGTATGATCCTTGCCCCAACTTCCTGGTAATAACCCAGGTTAGAGAAGGAGAGGCCTGGCATTCTGGTTATCTGTTGCTGCATAACAGATCACTCAAAACACAGGAGCTTAGAACAACAGTTTATTATTTTCTTTCGGGGTTCTCTGGGTTAACTGGGCTCAGGTGGGTGGTTCTTGCTGGGATGTCTCCTGACATTGCAGTCATCTGAAGACTGGCTGGACAGCCAAGGAGGCTCCTCACATGGCTGGCAGGTGATGCTGACTGTCATCTGGGGGCTCAGCTGGGCCTGTCAACCTGTGCACCTACATGTAGCTTCTCCACATGGCTTGGGCTTCCCTCAGCCAGGCAATTGGTAACGAGGAGTGTGTCAAGAGACAACATTTCAAGAGACCCAAGAGATAACTTCAAGGTTTCTTATGCCCTAGCCTCCGAAGTCATACCATGTCATATCTGTTACATTCTGTTGGTCAAACTGAGCCTGCCCAGATGCAAGGGGCCAGGGAATAGACCCCACCTCTCCATGGGAGGAGCAGCAAAGAATTTGCAGCCATCTTTGATCCTCCACTCTTTTTTTTTTTTTCCTTTTTGTCTTTTTTCGTGACCGGTAACAGGATCGCAACCCTCGGTGTCGCGCCCGTACCGCGACCGGGACCGGGATCGCAACCCTCAGTGTCGCGCCAGCACCGCGCTCAACCAGTGAGCGGACCGGTCTCTATATGGGATCCGACCCCTCGGCAGGAGCGCCACCGCGCTCCCAAGCGCCGCACTCTACCGAGTGCGCCACCGGGCTGGCCCGATCCTCCACTCTTGAGTACTGAAAGCATGTATCGATTAGTATCCTGCGAATCCTATTGGAGTCCACCTAAGGAGAGGCCGTATGAGATACCCCGCTCCTTCATTCCCACTGAAGCAGCCTCCTCCTGTCCACCTCTGCTTCTCAAAATCCTGCCCATTCTGAGAAGTCATGTGATCTCTTCTCAGCTGCCTTCCCGGGTTGCCCCACAGGAGCTGTGGCTGTCTCCCTGCATACCTTCTCCCTCCCCTTTCTAAATTCCCAAGGCTCTGTCTCTGTCTGCCTTTGTCTTATGTGGCTCTTATCACACACTCCCAGCTTGGCTTGCTAGGTTGTAAACTCCTAGAAGGCAAGGACTCTGTCATGTTCTTCTGGTTCATTTCTGCACCCCACCCTAAAGACCTAGTAAAGTGCTTGGCATAGAAAAAAGCTTCCATAAGTTCTATTCCCTTTCCCCTTTTCACACATTTAACACTGCATTGAACTAATGAGTAAATTATTTTAATGAGGGGGCAGGTGGTGGGAAGAGCTGAACACAGTATGTGCACTTAACCAGCACCAGCTGGAACCTTTACGTAAATTATCTTATTTAATGTTTACAACCTGAGAAGTGAGCAGCAGTATCCCTATTTTCCAGATGGTGAAGCTGAGGCTCAGAGCTGTTAAATAACAGGTGCAAGGTGACATAGTTGGGCCACATAGAAAGTCATGGAGCTATGACTCAAAGCTAGGTCTTTGGGAACTTAGGGCACATGTTCTGTCCTGTACACTTGACCTCTTGGGACCTCAGTTTCCTCATCTGTAAAATGGAGAGGATAATACTTACCTCATAGGTTTGTTTGGATGAAAGGAAATAAGACGTGCAACACATCCAGTGCAGTACCTGGCACTGGGTGGGCATTCACTCCACATTGTCTGCCATGCCAGGTCTTGTTCTCAAGGGTCTGACAAGCACTCTGCACATCCCGCGTGTCTCTCTGGCTAGCGACGTAGTTGGTGGAGTTGCCCTCTTACCGTCCTCAGGTGTGTGCACTGTTCCCCGACACACACATAATTACTCTGGCACATGCTTCCCAGTCACTCCTCCCTTCCACCTGGAGCATGCGGGGAGTCATTTCTCCTGGGTCCCTCCCCCACTAGTGAGAGACCTCCCGTCTTCTTTGTAATCATAGTGCAGACAGCCAGGTCTCCAGTCATCCAGGCGGCTTCCCTAGCTTGAGGATTCCACCCTCCCACATCAGTTGCTTTTGTTTGCTCTCAAAATTAAATCCAACAAGAGCTCCTTCATTCTCTTTCTTTTCCCCATCCTCATGTTCTTTGCTGTCTTCACTGATCGGTTCTGTTCCCGTCTTTTGGTCTCTCTCTGTCTTGAAGCATACAGGGACCGCATTTAGAATGACTGTGCAATGGTGGTGTTTCATGAGTGGGTTAGGGTGTAGACTATAAGGAGACTGCAGCCATTGTGAAGGGGCTTCCCTGCATCTGGGGAGAGCCATAATTTATGTCTTTTGTTCCCCGATGCCCTTTCCTCTTACTCCTTTGGCTCTGGCTTCGTCATTCTCTGGCTCGAGCCACTGCCTAGGAAGGGAGGAGCTGGCTAGTTTAGGCGTCCACTAGTCTGTCCCTTCATTCCCAAGCTCAGTTCCATCTCGTACTCCCCTGCCTGGCCACTGATATATAGCACTGAGTTTCCAGAATCACAGAAGGCAGAGGAGGTTGGATTATTATTATTATTTTTTTCTTAACTCTTCACACACACCGCCCTCCAAAGTCCAAGCTGAAAAGTCTGCGAATCCAGAAAGAGGTGAGTTTATTAAAATTCTTTCCTCCCTGCCTTCAGGCCCTTCTTCCTTCCAGTGCTCATCCTTTAGTAGTAGCAGGACTCAGAGGCCGGTAAACTGGAAACCCTCTCAGATATGACTTGCCTCGAGCTTTGGAGGAGGGCTCTGTAGACCCAGCTGTCTTTATCACTCTGGTCTGGCCCTAGCAGGGGACTTGTCACAGGCAGTAGCTGGCTTTTGTTATTTTGTTCCAGTCATTGACCTGGATGCTGAAGTTTGATATATCTTCAAGCACAGAAAAGAATTTCCTGTATCCATGTGGATTTGCAAATATATGTCCTTTATGCTTTACAAGCCCATGGGAGAGTGAGGTACGGAGGAGGGCAGAGCTACATGCGAGCCAGCCCAGCGCCTGATTCTTTTTTTTTTTTTTTTTTTTTTTTTTTTT
>NW_007727609.1:205472-230150 GCF_000696425.1 Galeopterus variegatus | reverse complement strand
TTGACTTGGTGTTGTCAGCACCACGCTCAGCCAGTGAGCGAACCGGCCATCCCTATGTGGGATCCGAACCCGGGGCCTTGGTGTTATCAGCACCGCACTCTCCCGAGTGAGCCACGGGCCGGCCCCCAGCGCCTGATTCTGAACAGCATCTTCCCAGCACGCACACGCAACCGCCCTTCCATGAGGTCTGCCCTGATGGCCTCAGCCAGAAGTGATCTCTCCTTCCACTGAACTCTTATGGCACCAGTGACTTGTGCAACTTAGAGCAAAACTATGCTTTTCCTTGTCGGGTGGTAGTAGAAGATTCTATTGGGTAAATAAATTAGGCCTGGATTATAAAAGGCCTTGCATTTCAAGGTAAGAAGTTTAGCCTCTATCCTGTGGGCAGTAGAGAAACTGCAGGTTTGTGAGCCAGGGCATGACCAAATGTCATTTGGAGAGAGCAGGGAGACCAGAGATGGAGGTACTCTCTTATCTCCAGGGCAATGGAACTGGGGATGACATGGTCCAGGAGGGTGGCTGGGTCATATTTAATCTGTTGTCCAAAGGCAGCATCATGGATGGGGAAGATCGGTTGTTAATGGGGGTTTATGATGATACACTGAGAGCTATTTCAGGGGCTCAGGGGGTGGGGGCGGGAATCCACATCTTAGGGTAGAGTTGAGTTGGTCTCCTCCTGGAGACAGGAGGGTTCAAGTTAGGGCAAAGGGAGCCATATGGGGGATGAGGTGCCGGACCTCTTGGAAAGACCCTCTTGACACTAGAAAAGTTTACACTGGGCCATCCCCATTTGTAATGGGTTTGCTCTGGAACTCCTTAGAGGCACCTCTTAGAATTCTTTGCTGGCCATCAACATAGTTGAGGTGAGGCAACAGGGGACTGTGGCAGAGCAGAGGCTTTTGGTGGGTGGAGGGGATTGAAAAGTTTCGGACATGCCCTGCCATGTCACATAGGCACCCGCATCCCCCTGCGGCCCAGAACAGCCAGCCCTTCCACTCCCCCTGTGCCTCAGCCCTTACTGCCCAGACAGAAAAGGGGACATGGCAATGACATGACTCCTTGTCTGTCTGCTTTCTCCCAAGGTCGCTTTTGTTCTGCTCATCAAAACTGGCACCATCTCCCTGGCACTGCCAGCCCTGGAGCTGGGGCCTACATAGTGTCCCCTGAATGTCTTTTTGCCTTAATCCAGTTGCTCTAGCCAAGAGCAGAGAAGGGTGTAGTTGCCTACAGCAGCTTAAAGATGCCTTTGAGAGATGAGACCTCCTTCAGACTCTTCTCTAGTCCTGACATACAGCCTCCCTCCCTACCCCCAACTCCGAAAGAGGCCTTCTCTAGAGCCTTTCTCTGCAGGGGAAGGAAGGGAGGGGCTTGGTCCAGGGGGCCCAGCCTGGGTGTCTGTGCATTGAGTGGAGTCGTCTGCAGTTCTGGGCTGAGGCCAAGCTAAACACCCCCCTGCCCAGTTGCCCATTCATCCTACTTTCCTGGCCTGGCTTGGAATGGGGGTTGAGGGGAGATGTCATATGTTGGTTAACCCTTGGGAAGCCAAGGGGAAGGAAAGCATCCAGTGGGAAAGTGCCTCTTTCTGTTCCCTGGAAAGATGATCTCATCAAGACCCAGTCCATGGTAGAGAGGCAGATGGGGAAAGGGAGACGTTGATCAAAAGGTACAAAGTTTCAACTAGACAAGAGGAATAACCAAGGGGAAGGAAAGCATCCAGTGGGAAAGTGCCTCTTTCTGTTCCCTGGAAAGATGATCTTATCAAGACCCAGTCCATGGTAGAGAGGCAGATGGGGAAAGGGAGACGTTGATCAAAAGGTACAAAGTTTCAACTAGACAAGAGGAATAGGTTCTGGTGATCTATTGCACAGCACAGTGACTGTAGTTAATGATAACGTACTGTATATTTCACAATTGCTAAAAGAGTGAATTTTAAATGTTTTCACCACAAAGAAATCAGTATGTGAGGTGATGGAGATGTTAATTAGCCTGACTGGATCATTCCACAATGTATACCTGTACTAAAACATCACATTGTACTTCATAAGTATATACAATTATTATTGGTCATTAAAAAAAAGAAAGACCAAAGTCCAGAATGGCAGGTCCAGAAGCCACCTTGATGGTGAGCTCATGGGGAAGTCATGTGCATTGCACAGGTAATGAGAGAAGTTGGGGAGTCAGGCTCTCTGACCCCCTCTCTTAGCATAAAGATTTGAGATTTGACTGGACAAGGGGGCTTTGCTTCCGCTTTGTCTTGTTACTTTCCTCCCCCACCCACCTTCCCTCTGAGATGGAGGCTCAGCTGTGCTGTCTGTCTTCTTTCCAAGCCCGTTCACCCCAGGGGTGCTTTCTCAGGCACCCAGGGGCCAAAGCCTGTCTAGTCCCAGAGCAGGCTCTGGAGACAGGGGATTGTCTTTCTGCCACTCTGCCATTGTATTACTCTTGGCCACTGTGTCCAAGACCTGGGGTGCAATGGCCTGCAGCTGCATCTCCTCAGCGCTCACGACCTCAGAGGGACCTTACCGTTTTAAACAGGCTGATTAGGCAAGCTTGTCAATGATCAGGAGCAACATGAGAGGACATTCTTGTTTTTAAGGGAATTTATTGCCAGTGAAACCCTGGACTGAGGCCACTGAACTCACCCAGTCCAGAAGTGGGTCGCTAACTGTGTAAACCCCCCACCCCCGAGCAGTTCTCCCCCAGAGCAGCGAGAGAGCAGGACCAGGGCTGCAGGGCCACCACACCCCTGCTCAGCTGAACCTGGACTGCTGAGGGCGCGAGAGCTGGCTCTGAGCCAGGAGAGTCAGAGACCTGCTTCTATCCTGGCTTTGCCAAAGGATGTGTAACTTCAGATAATTCACTGTCCCCTCCAAGCCCCAACTGCTGGCGTGAGCTGAGAAGTAGGGATAATAATGTAAGACTTCCTCCTTTGGGTTGTGCAAAGCTGCAATGAAAAATAGTCAATGTGTATAAAAAGCTGTGCAAAAGTCAGAGATTATTATGAATATTGATATTGTTCTTAGGAGAGGCAGAGAACTGCTGGAGTCCTAGGTTTGAGCTCTACTTCCACCTGGAGGTTCCCGCAGCCCACAGTTTCCTCCCTGGGGGAATGAAGAAGGAGCCACTGGGTGGGAATCACCTGCCCCTCTAACCACCCCTCTTTGGGCCAAGCTCTGGAGGGTTAGAGAAATCCTAGTCAACCTGCAAATACAAGTCCCAGGGCCAGATGGTTCTCCCCCTGTCCCTGTCCCTTCCTTCCCCCTTTTCCTCACTCTGTTCACCAGGCCATTTTTCATTTTCATCCTTCTGGATTGGGTGGGGGTGGGGTGGAGGGGGTGGGCCTGTGGCTCTCCTGGGCAAGGTGCCCGAAGCCTGGAGGCCTGGGTGTTCTCTGGTTGGTTTGTCGTTTGCCTTGCTCAGTGGAGGCATTGCAGAGCCTAACAGAAACCTACCTCCTCCTTCCTAGGTGGGGCAGGGACTTTCGTTTATGATAATGATACCCTGCGTTTATAGAGCGTCTTTTCTGCCACGAGCCCAGAGTACTTTTCTTTCCGTGCATGCCCCCATGTTCTGGAGGTGCAGGCTGGGGGAAGGGATCACAGTCACTTACAGCTGAGGCTCGGAGGCATTCAGTGGCTTGCCTTAGGTCACACAGCCAGCAAGTGGCAGAGCCAGGATTGGAGTTTCAGAGTGGGGACTGCCACCAGGATTGTGAGGCCCTTTGACTCTGCGTGAGGGACTTGTGGGCCCACTTCCTCAGTGTCTAAAGAGGGAGGACTTATGCCTGCTTGCCCTGGCTTCGCTGTAGGTTGACTCAGACCCAGGGGTCTGATGTAGGTAGCCTCAGGCCCTGTGGTCCCTGAAGGTCAGGGAGAGTGATATGGGAGGTGGACACAGCCCAGAGGCAGCTGTGCCTTGTCATCTTGTGACTGCCCAGCATGGGCATGAATATGGAACAAACACCTTGGTTGAGTACTAAGTTAACCCTCTGTCCCCTCCAGCCCAGAAGGGCGGGCTCTGGGCAGGCTCCTTTGATTGGCTACTCGGTCTGAGGTGGAGCCTCCCCCTGGCACTCTGCCCCTCAGGAGGCAGGTGGATCAGTCCACTTGTCTCTCTTCCTGGAGCAGGCTGCTGGGAGGTAGGCAAGGGACCATTTGGGGCATGAGGGGCATCTGTGCCCTGGCTCCTGCACACCCTTTCTGGGCTGGTAAGGGCAGGCTCCTTCGGAGCAAACTGGGCTGGGAATGGCTGCTGGGGCCCCTGGAGGTATGGGGCTGCGAGAGTAGGGATGGGCAGTCGGGTGACCATTGACTCCGCCATCTGGATTTCCCCAGTGGCCTCTGTAGCCCTCCTCCCCCCCCCCATCTTTCTCCCCTCACTTATCACTGCTGCTTTCTTTCTCCCTTTCTCTTTTTTTCTTTTCTTCCTTTCACGCATTATTTACTCAGCAAATTTGAGCTCTGGAACACGCCAGGTATGGTTCTCTCTACCTCTATTTCCTCCTTTCCCAAGGACTTCTCCAGACATCCCACACCCCTCTTTCTTCTGAATTCTCTGTCCCTTTCTCCCACAATCCTCTTTGCTCCAGAGCTTTCTTCTCTCCTCTCCGATAAGCTCTGTGATCAGTAGTACACCAGGAAGTGCTCAGGGAGGGAGCAGTCTGCTGGGAGGGGCCAGCTGTTTGCCCAAGGCGGGGTTGGCTGTAGCCTGGGTCCCTGGTTGGGTTGGGCTGGAGCATGGGTTTGGGTGCTTGGCTCTTCCGTGGCCTTGTCCTTCCCACTCCTTTTTCTTTCTCCCTTCCTGCAGTTTCCACTTCTGGCACCTAGTGGAAGCAACAAAGCATTTGATCCAGCTTCTGCAGATGCTGCTTTGCTGAGGTGCTAGTTTTTTTCCACATCCCACGGTACTGAGGCTAAACTCAATATTGGACTGGAGATGCCCTTAGTTTTCAGTTTTGAGCCAAGGAACTCTAGGGGAGGAGGAGTGTTGGATTTTGCCTCAGAAGACTGAATGCGGCTCCCCCATGATCTCATGGTGAGACCATGAGGGTTGCTTTTTCTTATGTAGTACTGGTGCATCTCTGTCAAAGGCTCAGAGGGGATCTAGCTGTAGAAAGCGAGAGGAACTTGTTGCAGTGGTTTTGCTGGAAAGGGAAAAGCAGCCTGAAGGTTCTCTTTGTGTTTTCTCCAGATTGGAAGCCCCAGAGGCCAGAGCCAGCAGCCTGGCCAGCTTGGAGGAATTTATTGCTCTATGGCCACAGTAGACATCACAGAGGGTCTGACTTATATTTTGAAAAGCTTTTTCTTAAAAAAAATTTTTTTAATTGTACATTTTTGTGGGATACAGTGTGTTGTTTCAATATGTGCATATATTGTACAATGATTCATGTAGGGTAGAAAGCATATGCATCTCCTAAACATTTATCTTTTTTTGTGGTGATGACGATCTTCTTTTCTAGCTATTTAGAAATGTACAATATAATATTATTAGCTATAGTCAGCCTAGGACACCAGAACTTATTCTTCCTATCTACTTGTAACTGTGTATCCATTTAAAAATCTTTTTATCATAGAAAATTTCAGGGCCGGCCCGGTGGCGCACTGCTACAGTGCGCTGCTTGGGAGCGTGGCAACGCTCCCGCCAAAGGTTCGGATCCCACATACGGACCGGCCGCTCACTGGCTGAGTGAGGTGCTGGCACAACACCGAGGGTTGCGATCCCGTTGCCGGTCCCGGTCCGGTCCGGGCGCGACACTGAGGGTTGTGATCCATTGCCGGACGTGAAAAAAAAAAAAAAAAAGACCAACAAAATTTGCAAACCTTTATCTAGACTGACCAAGAAAAAAGAGAGAAGACTGAAATTACTAAAATCAGAAATACATAGGGGCATTATTACATTGACACTATAGCTTTTTGTGTTGGTAAGATTTGGTTTCTTTCCCTTTCTCAAAAAAGACAAAAAGGAAAAAAAAAAGAAAAGAAAATTTCAAACATATACAAAAGTAGAAAGACTAGTATAATAACCCCCATGTGCCCAAGCTTTAATCGTTTTAAAGTCATCTCATGGACAATCTTGTTTTAGGTATATTCTCAATCCCAATCCTTTCTACCCTCTGATTATTTTGAAGCAAATCCTAATTAGCTTATCATTTCATCTCTGAAGATAGGGACTGTTATGAAAATACAAAGATATCATTATCACACCTAAACAAAATTAGCAATTCCTTGATGTAATCAAATATCCTGTTAGTGTTTATATTTCCCTGATTACCATATAAACTTTTTCCTAGTTTTATTTTTAATTTGGATCCAAATAAGGTACACACATTGTGATTGGTTGTTGCAGCTCTCAAGTTGCTCCTGATCTATAGGTGTTTTCTCTTTTGTGCAATGTTTTGCTGAGGAAACTAGATCATTTGTCCCATAGAGTTTTTCACATTCTGGATTTGGTTGATTGCATCCTGATCATGTCATTTAACATGTTCTGCTATCCCTGTATTTTCTGTAAATGTACTAGTTAGATTTAGGGCTTGATCAAATTCAGGTTCCTTTAATTCACTTATTTGACATGCAGGGGCAATATTCCGTTCATTGGGTGCACATCTGTCAGGAGACACACTATAACTGGTTTTCTCTGTTTTTGTGATGTTAGCCGCCTTGATGATCATTGCCTAGATCGATTAATTCATTACATGCTAATTGCCTATTAATGACTCTCTAATTAGATGTTTCTTCTTTGATCTCACAGCAAGTGAGATCTCCTTACATTGGACAGAAGCCTCCTTCTCTGGGAGGTGTTGCTGTGGAGGCCGAGACCACATGGCATGGGGTAGCCTCCTCTCACCCATCTGGTCTCTCTGTAGATTGGTAAGGCAGTGGCCCCATAAATGCCAGATTGGGAGTCTTGGAAAGAGTCCTTTGCGTCACTTCCCAGTCAGATTTTAAGTCTTTGTGCCGATGGAGGAAGTCAGGGCCTGAGACACTCCAAATAACTTTTCCAATTAGCTCTGAAATACAGCTCAGCCATATTTAATCAGATTAATGCTCAGACACAAATCTTCCCTAACTCTCCCCTGTATCCAGCCATCAATGACTTAATAATAACTCTCTATATTTATATAATAGTTTATAGTCTATAAAGCATTTACACACACAAGAAATAGTGCAGCATAGGGAGTAGGAGTGGAGCTTTGTGGTCAGCTTGCTTGGGTGTGAATTGAGACTCCACCACTTTCTAGTTGTTCAGTCTCAGGCAAGTTAGCGAACTTCTCTCGGCCTTAGTTTCTCTACCTACCTTATAGGGTTGTTACAAGTATGAAGTGAGGTAACGTAAATAAAGAGCTCAGCACAGTGCCTGGGACATAGTGGATGCTCAATAAATGTTAGCTGTTGTTATTTAGAATCATCTACTCATAGTAGTCCAGTATCTAGCAGCGAGAATCTGCAGACACTACAAAATAAGGACAGAGTAGCAGCTGACAGTGAAAGCTGACTGAATATCACTGACATAGGATTGTGTATATTACTTGTTCCAGTGTCCATCAATAAGGAGGTCCAAGCAGCATTTAACAGTAGTTTCTTTCTTTTTCACCTTGGCCAGATCATCAGAAAGTAGCCAGGGCTCCAGCCTCAATTTTGAGGATGAGGTTCTATCTGGAGAAGTCAGGGAACTTGCTCTCAGAAACAAAGTGAGTCAGAGGATATGCCTAAAATGGGGAAGGAAACCCAGCCATCCTGGCTATCTGATACCTGCTCTGTCCTTTCTGTAGGAATGGGAGCGAATGGGGAGGGAGTGGAGAGGACGTGGTGTCTGGCTTAGATCTGCTTTTGTATTCTTCCCTGTTGGAGGCATGGGCTGTCTCTTGCCCTTGAGGAGGTTCCCTGAGGTCAGGTGGACGTGCCTCCTCCCTGGGAGCTTGCAGTCCCCTGGGGTCTGGCACAGCTGCTTGCCCATCTGCCTATGCAGATCAGAGATGGAAATCTGCAGTTAGACAATTAGAAACAACAACCTGCCTGGGCAAAGGAGAAAGCTTACTTACAAGGTGCCAATCAACCACAGGCCTCCCAGCTCTCTCCTGGGCTGAAGTAGGCCAGGAAGGGCTCCCAAAAAGGGGCCCATAGGCGTCAAAGCTCATTTGCTCTGTACTAACTCCTTATTGCTGTCTAGTTCCTGTGCTGCTCCATGTGCTGGGCACCGGAGACACAAGACATTCTTTGTGGGCCTTGAGAGGGAGACAGAAAGAAATGGAGGTGAGGATAAACTGGGAGCAGGGCCTCAATGCCAGGCAGGAAGGAGAGGCAGGAAGGCCAGGTGAACAGAAGCATTGGTGCTGCTCTCTTAGGTATCAAAAGAGGAAGAATGGTACACAGTGAACAAAATGAAGTGCTGTATTTCTGTTTCACTGGGCTCCTGCCTGTTACATCCTTGAGCGACTTTTGTTGAGAACTCAGCCTTGTGACTCAACATGTGAGCAGAGAGTGACAGGGTTTCCATCCCAGGCGCGGGGGGAGGGGAGAGACTGGGGAGAGGCAGAAACCCAAGTGGCTGCTTTGTCCATAATTTCACAGAGGCTGCTGTGCTGAGTGGGCTTCTGCCCGAACCACTCCCTGCCTAAGCACAGAGCCCAGGGTTTGGGCAGTGAGCAGATCCCTGACCTGCTAGGATCATAGAGGAAAGAGGGAGCCAGAATGGGGGTGATGAAAGGGAGTGGACACTGAGCAGTGTCAGATTGAACTTCTCCAGGGTCCCAGTGCCCAGGTCAGTGCTGGCGCACAGAAAGCACTCATGAAATACGTGTCAAATGAATGAATAAGTGAACCAGTCAAGGCCAAGGAAAAGGGGTTTAATTACGTTTCTTCTTTGAGCCTTTTAATTCTCTAGTTTGATTCTTAGAGGTTGGACTTAGGGCTCCTGCAGCAAAAGTTGTTTGCTAGAAATGTGTTGTAAGTTGAAGTAAAGCTCGATCATTGGTCACATGGAGCACTGCTTTGTGAATTAACCAGACGGTGGCTTCTCTTCTTTTCTTGTGTTCCCATGTCTCTGCAGTGCTCACTTGGCTGGGGTGGGTGGGGACACAGAATGGGGCAGCCATGCGTGGAATCGTTAAGGTGAGCATTGGGATGTGTGTGTGGATTCCAGCTCTCTGTGCTCTCCTGTCCCTCCTCGGGCTCTGAGTCTGGGTCTCAGTCACCTCTCTTTTTCTTCCAGCATTTTGCATAGTTAAGAAGCGACTATAAGTTGGCAGAGGCAGGAGGGAGAAGTTTTATCCATCCTGACTTTTTAGGCCTTGTTCTTCCTCCTTGGCCCTAAAATGGGCTGGAGTGCCGCTAAAGAAAAGAGTGGAGTATGCACTCATGCCCTCTGGTCTCCATGAACCCAAGGACACAGGTGGAGCTGGGCTGTTTCAGCTGGCAGAAGAGGACATGGGACCGGCGCTGCCCTCAGCTGTGGAGAAAGTTGGCCCAGCAGGACTGGACACGTCGAGTGCTCAGAGCCTGCCTCACAAAGCAGCTTAGGAGAAAATTAAGTGGACTCAAGCCAGGGAAAGCATGGCTCACTGGGCTGGACTTGTCAGGGAGGGGGCCCGGCAGGTTGAGGAATGGGGATCACTATGGGCAAAGGGACTTGCCCCTTTTTGGGTTCAGCCCAGTCTGTACATTAATGGCAGCTCAGCTGTGCTTGGCATTGGCAGCCTGGAAATGGTTGTTCTTGCTTTTCTCCATGCTTGTCCTGTTTACCCAGGCCACTGAGATGCAGGACTGAGTGGCCTTGGAGACAGCCAGAGCAGAATCCTTCTCTATGTTTCCTTCTGGGTTTGCTCACCAGCTGCTCTAAGAAGCCACCAATGAGGAACTTTCTCAGGGCTCAGGATCTCGAGCACCTTCGGTAGTTTGTCCTCCAGACAGGAAGGCAAACCCATCTAGATCTTTTGGAGGAGCGAAAGCCCAGTGAGTCAGGAATTTGCCCAAAATAATGTGTGTGCCAAGGGCACATCAGGACAGGCAGCTGGGCCCTCAGCCTCCCAATCCTGGGACCTGAGCTCTCACTAGTTCTGAGCGTGAAGACTTCATGTGGTGCCCATTGGTTCTTTGTCAAAGCAGAGGCTTATTTATGTGTGAGACCTTTGGTAGGGTGACCAATTTGTCCCAGCTTGCCCAAGACTTTCCCAATTGTAGAACTGAAAGTCCCACATTCTGGGAACCCCCTCAAGTCCCTGGCAGACTGGGAGAGTTGGCCATCCTATCCCTAGGGATTCTCCCTCTGCTGGCCCTCTAAACCCAGCTTGCATTTCTCTGTGTTGCTTAAGTTGTGGGGGACATTTCTTCCTGCTTTTCACCTTCTGTGGGCTGGCCCCAAATATCTGAACTCACAGATGACTGGGTAGAGCTGTCACCTACCCGAGGTGCATGAAGCAAGCATTTTCTATCTCTCAGGAGCTCTAAGACAGTAAAAGTAGTTGCATCTCTCTACCTGCAACTATTTGCAGATGACTGAAGGTAACTGAAGCATAGCATGGAGGTTGCTTCTGCCTGTCCATTGCTGAGAGCTCTGATCAGATCTTATATTTCTTCATCTCTTCTCTTCTAAACATTCTCTCCAAGCATCATCTTGTCTCCACTTTCCTTTACCCTAACACGGTCTCTATGCCAAAGGGTGAAGACATGTACAGGTGACACAATACCCTTTTAATAAATGGAGAAACTGAAGTCTATGGAAGGTTAAATAAGCCTCAGGTTATATAGAAACACTAGGATCAGAATCAGTGTTCAATTCAGCTTTTGTGATTTCTGGGGTAGTCTCTCCATTCCAAATCATTCTTTCTGAATCTTATCCCTCCTAGAGAAACATGACCTCAGAGGAGATTATTTCTAAGTTCTCTTTGTTTGGATCCTTTCCTTGTCTTTTAATGGTGAGACTTTCCTGTCTCAGCGTCAGCTGCCTCTCTGATGGGGGCCAAAAAATAGCCAGAGCTGGAGTTTTCCATTCACCCCCCCCCACACACATCACTTCCCATAAAGGGGTTATTCATTGAGGCCCCTTTCTTCATCCTATTTATAAATCTTTTCAGCATGTCTTTGTCCCTAGTGACAAACACTATTCTACCCTCTTCAATCCTGCCCTCTACTTCGGCCTCTGAGATATTAAAAATTTCCTTCCATCTTCTCCCCTTCCAAACCCATAGCCCTGACTCTGACCAGGCCTGCCTGGCAATCAAAGTCAGAGGGAAGAACTGTCCTCTACGGGACAGGCCTGTGGGTAGTGGTAGGACTCTGGGATGCGGACCCTGAAGAGAACTCATGAAGTCCTGGTGCAGCTGGAACACATCCCCACTGGCTGGTTTTTTTTATACCTCATTGTAGTTGGTGTGATTTATGCAGACTCATGCAGATCCTTGGGGCCCAGGGCAAAGAGCGTGACTTTAGCCCTCACTCAGCACCCATTAGAACATTCGTTCGATGTGCTTCTAATTAGAATCGAGTGATATCATGGATGGCAGGGGCATATGTACCCCTGTACTTGGCTAACTTGGTCAAGAGCACAGCTCTGGAGTCAGTCTGCCGGGTTCCAGCCAAGTCCTGCCACTTGGTCTTCGAGCAGGATATTTAACCTCATTTTGTCTGTTTCCTCATCTTAAGAGGGAAGTAATAACAATAGCCATCTTGCAAGGTTGTTGTGAAGATTAAATAAGTTGTATTTAGAATTATGCCTGACACAAGTGTGCACTCAGCAAATATGGTAGCTATTGTAGCTGTTATTATTAGGTAGCTTATACCCTCCACCACTGCCTCTCTAGTAAGCTGTTCATTCATTTGACAAGTGTGTACTGAGTGCCTATTAAGTGTCAGAAGTACAGGGATCATCTTGCTGAAGCTTCCCAGTTAACACAAGCATTTTATGATACCCTCTATTTTCACATCACCTTTCTTCCTCAATGTTCATTTGGCAGTGACAGCAGTTGTGAAATGGGCCATCACTTTGGTCCTATCTATCTCTCGATGATCCTAGTCTGCAGGGTTTGGGGCAAAGTCCACTTTCCATTGATGACTGGCTGGTAACCAGCTGTGGGCCCTCGGACAGGTTGCTTCATCTTTCTGGGCCTCAGTGTCCCCGTCCTTCAAATGGCATAATAACCTCTGTCCATCCTACCTTGTAGGGGTGCTGTGCAGATAAAATGAGATAACAATGCAAAAGCATCTGCAAAAGTATAAGTCCAGTGTAAATGTCAGGCGTGAGGGTGGAGCGAAGACGAGGCAGTCCTTGTGAGAGTGCCTGGTCTAAGTGCAGAGGCGGGCCTCCCCCAGGAGAGGGGCTGAAGATAATTCACATGGGTGCAAGCTCCTGAGGGCACTGAATGTACAATGCCTGGCGCATAGTTGCAGACCCTTAGTAAATGTTTGTCAAATGAGCGAATATGGCTTAAATGGCTCCAACCAATGTAACTGGAAGGAGGGTATTGAGTTCCAAGCGAATGTAAAGCAAGGGCGAGATAAAGTTTGCGCAAGGTCTACCAGGGAGGGCTTCCTGAAAGAGATGATTTAGAGGTAGGATGGGGAGAAGAACTTGCATCGGTAAAATGACTCTTCAACGGGACAAGAAGGGCATGGGCAAAATGACTAGGGCCAGAACTTGGTTGGGGTTGGGGGTAGGGGTCCCAGGAGAAAGGAATAAAAGGATAAGGGTAGGCATTTACATAGGCAGGAGCCACAACTGGGCTTTGAGAGAAAACAACGCTTGGTGGGGGAATCTGGAGGAGCATGTCTGAGGAGTGTGATTGTGTGGCTGGGGGCGTAGACCACTGGCTGCCCATTGTCTGTTGTCTGAAGGGAAGAATCCCCGTGGTTGATAGCTCTGGGTAATAGTGACAGTGGTTGAAGCTGCAGGGGCCTGGGACCACCTGCCAAGAGGCCAGCTTCTGTTATCCACTAATGGCACTTTGAAGGTGGCAGAAGCTGGCTGGCAACAATCTGAGGTGCGATCCCACTGGCTTCCTGCGGCAGGGTGGGGAGCTGGCCTGGCTCGTTAGAGTTCTAGGAACTGCTCTTACAATGGGAAGAGAAGGGCATAGAGCCTTTCTAGAAGGATGCCTGGACAGCTGGGACTAAATTCATCCAGTTTAGACCTCTGAGCTTAATAGATAATTATTTCCTCCTCCTAAACAAGAAATGTGGGCACACATAGGTGCTTGTTGTTATCATATTTAAACTGGGCAGCATGAGACTAAGGGCAGGGGGTGGTCAGATAGACCTGATGTTCTATGCAAGCTCTATCACATGCTGTGTGACTTTGCAAGTTTCCTAACCAATCTGGGCACCACTTTTCTCATGTGTGAAATCAAAGTAACAAAGGCTTTTGCCAGCGAGTCAATTTGAGGATTAACTAGAGTACTGAAGTCAGTGCCTACATAGCACATGGTAAAGTGCTCAGTAAGTGGTGGTGGTTTATGTTTTTAGTTTCTTCTTGTCAATATTCTTTAGTCTTTTGCTAAAGGAGAGGAGGCAGAGTATGCCCTGCAGAGCCCCAGGGCTTCTTTTCCTGACTCTGCAGCAGGCTGGCCCACTCTGTGCCTGACTGTCCTAAGCACTAGGGACACCAGATTGAGACTGCCTTTTTCTCCTTTATATCCTGTGGCAGACACAGAGCAGACATTTATTAAATGCTTGTTGAATGAAAGATGAATTTGACATGATCCTTGTCCTTTAAAGTTCATGGTCTAGCAGAGGAGATGGACTTATCATCTTAGTTTTCCTAATTCTTTGTTTATATGCACAGAGAGCTTTGCAAACAGAGGAAGGAAGACTGCCTGGGTGGAAGTCATGAGGGGCTGTAGGGTCAGGTTTAGGCTAAACCTTAAAGCATGGGTGGGGTGGGATGGAAGGGGTGCAGTTCAGGCAGAAGGAATAGCACGCACGGAGGCTGAGATGCATGATGCTGCATGGAGACTGGAACTAGAGCAGCACAGCCAGTGTTGGAGCACAGAGAACTCTTCAGGCGGCTAAGGGAAGGAGGCTTGTGATGAGCCTTGACAAGCCCTACTCAGGAGACTGGATTTAATTAATCCTTTACATGTTATAAGCAGGCACGGGGCACGGTCAGTTTGCTTCCTCCCTTTCCTTGCTCCCATCCTTATGGCCATATGCAGATGAGTGACCTGAAGATCAGAGAGGCTTGTGGCCTGCCTGAGGGCACACAGCACACTAGCTATAGGGTCAGAATGAGAGTTCAGTGCCCTTGGCTCCCAGTAAGTGGTACTTTATGTAGTGGACTGTTCTGTCAATGTTGCTTGAGAACTTCTACTGTCCTTGTGGGTGGCTTCTGGCTAACACCGTCCCACACTCTGTCTTAGAACAGCAGTCTTGATCATTTAAAGAGCCCAGTGTGATTGAGCCTGGACCTGCTCCTTCACCTCCCACCCGGACCTCAGTTCTTTGGCACAAAGGAGAAGCCACAAGATCCCCTGGAATAGCTTCCTGCTTCATTTCCAGGTGCCTGGCTGCCTGGCATGTACCAGATTTGGCTTGAAGACTTGTTTTTCAGGAGACCAGGCAGGATTTGCAGGGTGTCATGGTATTAGTTTGGTTTTTTTTGAGAAGGCCAAGAACCCCCTCTGCCCCCTACCCCATCCTACCCACAGTTGCTCTGGAGATCTAGTTCCAAGACTGTGCCCAGGGCCAGCCTGGCGTGCCTTGCACATAGTAGGCCTCCACAAACACCTGTGGTGCCAGTGACTTATGTATGGGGGGAGAGATAGGGGATCTGGTACTTTCCAGAAGAGAAAGGGGGCAGTGCAAGCCTCAGGGGGTTCAGTACAGACAGAGCTGATCAGCAAGTCTCCTTAGCTCCTCTCTTCCCCAGGGGAATCCCAGAGAGAAGCCAAGTTGTTAAGTTACGGTTTTCTAGCTGTTTCCCTGAGTCACGCAGGCACCAGGCCTGCTCAGAGCCCCTTCCCACAGCAGCCACTCCTTGTCCCTGCCTCACGGACCCCACAGAGAGGCAGAGCTTGTGCCTGTGGAGAATCCAGGTGGAAGGGATGGCCCCTCCCGCAGGTTCCAGATCCTCACCCGAGAAGCACCCCCAAAGCTCCTTTGACCTCTGGGGTTGGGGGTCAAGTGGAGGGGTCTCCCCTGCTTGTGTTGCCTGTAGGCTGCCATTCTTCTAAATCCATTTCCGTCATCCCAAACTGGACTGAGCCTCCTTTAATGGCCTGAGGGGGCACAGTCAGACCCTGAGGGGAAGAGGCAGCTGTTCTCTGTTCACTTTTCTGAGGTGGGAAAGGAGGGAAGAAAGGACGATGGGGCCACGGTGTCTGGAGTCCACTGAAAGGCCACTCGGTTACAAGTGCTCATTATGTCCTGTGTGGGCTCTCCGAGGGCAGCCTGTTTCCACGTGTGTAAGAGTTAGACCGGCAGAGGGCCATGAGCCAACTCCATGGGCTTGAGATGGCCGTCACCTTCTGGTCCCTGCTCACCCCCCTCCCCCACCTCCTCCCGCTCCCTTTTCTCCCTCCTCCTCCTTGCTTCCCGTCCCTTCCCCCTTCCCTCTCTCCTCCTTCTTTATCTTTCCCTCCTTCCCACCCTTTCTTCCCCTGACATTATTGAGACACATTTATATGTCACTACCAGAAATGCAGAGATGAATAGGACATGGCCACACCCTCCAGGGCTCAGAGCACTATGGGGGAGACACATGTGTAAACCGATGGCTGCAGTACAGGCTGGTGAGCGAGACTCAGAAATCCCGGTGGCAGAGTTACAGAGAAAGTACAAAGGAGGGAAGGAGCACTGGGGGGCTTATGGGGAATGGAAGTGCCCACCAGCTCCGAAAGGAGCCTGGCCTTAATGGGACCCACCCTCCCTCATAAAGGAGCCTGGCCTTAATGGGACCCACCCTCCCTTATATTCACGGTTTGTGACAATGAGCAAGTCTCTTAACTTCTCCTGATCTCAGTTTCCCCCCATTTGTTAAAAAACAGGTATATTTGAGGCTTACCATAGAATGACAAGGTACAAACAAAAGTCACGGGTTCTGCCCAGTATGAGGAGGTTGTTAGCCAATCCTCATTTGAGAGGACACTGGGAATTTTGGAGGAAACGGTCCATAAAGCTAATGGGATAGAAACATGTGCTTCTCCTCTTGCTCCCAGTTTTATGAAATTTTCTGTAGCCAGATGGAGGACTGTGGTGTGGGCTCCTCTGGGGGAAAGGAGCATTAACTCCCAATTGCAGTCTCCTCTTGTCTTCTGTCTCCTGTCTTCTCTTCCCATCATAGTGTCACTGTGTTCGATGTAACACACAGTCAGTTCCAGAGAGGAGCCAAGTGCCTCTCGTTGGTGGGAATTTGCATCAGCATCCAGGTGGGAAGGAAACGGGCAGACTGGGAGAGCCAGGGACTGCTAAGAACTTTGAGACGGAGATGACCTGATTTTCTGTTTTCCCTCCTACCAGAAACCTTCCCTGTCCCCACTGAGCCCTCACTCACAAAGTGGCCTCTGGCAAGTCATGGAATTCTCGGGGCTGTAAGATAGGAGAATCCTGCCCCTCTTGACATCTCTGGACCGTGGAAAAGATAAAATGAGACGTGGGCAGGAAGAACCTGGGTCTTCCAGAATAAAGGGTATAGGAGAAATTTAATATCCTCTATCAAGTTTGTACTTACTGCATTATATGGTTATGAGCCCCGTTAACCAAGTTCATTATTTCCAACCATTGTAGACCGCTCTGGATGTTATAATTGGAACTTGGAGGTGTTGCTTTCTGATTCAAGCTATTAGAAAATTAATTTGATTGGCTCCAAGGCTAGTGCATATGAAGCCACTCCTCCCACAGGCAAGGCCACCTCCTCATGGCAGAACTTCTTAGGTCTGGCTTTTCCCTTCCACGCGAGAAGTTGGCAGCAAAGTGAAACAGGCAACGTAGTACGGTGGTTACAGGTCCAGACTTGGAAGGCAGATTCAAATCCTGGCCCTGCTCCTTCTTAGCTGTGTGGCAACTTAACCTCTCTGTGCTTCAGCTTCCTCACTTGTAAAACAGGGGTCACAGTAATACCTACCCCATTGGGTTGGATGTAGATTAAAGGAGTGAATTTGAAAAGCACCTAGCACTGTGCTCTCAGATGCTCTACGCAGTCAGCCCAGCCACTGTTCCTAAAGCCACTGAACAGACAGCTGTGAAACCTTCCGGGCGCTGGGAATTGGACTCTACGCATGTATTGTCTTTGGAGAGACACTTAGCTTTGTCCACTCAGTGGCTTCCAGTTTTCTCCACCCTAAGAAAGATATTTACCTTGTAAACAAGGCTACTCATGCACACGTGTATACACACACACACACACACACTCATGCGTGTGTAAAGATATGAAATAACACTTATTGAGCACTTGTGTCAAGTACTTTTCAAAATGCTCTATGTATATTAACTAATATAATTCTAACACCAACCACAGGAGGTGGATACTGTCATTGTCCCCATTTTAAAGCTGAAGAATTGATGCACAGAAAGACTCAGTGGCTGAGTGAGGACTCTGCCACTGTGTGTGTGTGTGTGTGTGTGTGTTTGTGTGTGTGTGTGTGTGCGCGCGCGCGCGCGTTTAAACTATCACAGATAATACTTATTCTTACCAAGTGCAGTGCACACTGATATTTTCTATTCTGTTCTGTTAAATTAAAAAAATGCTGATCTTGATTTATTTACTTGATTCCCCAACCCACTGATGAGTCAAAAACTGCAGTTTGAAGGACACAGTCCTACAGAGTCCACTCAGAAAGCGAGAGTGGGTCGTTAGGGGGACTCCTGAGGAAAAAATGAGAGGCTTCCTCAGTGTGGCCTGTTCTCAAAAACAGGTGGAGATCTGGCCAGGAGTGTTGGTGGGGCTCGAGATGGACAAGAAGGTGCGTTGTGGTTCCCAGATGCCAGGATTCTGTGCCCTGACCCTCAGAGATGGCAAAGGCTGCAGCTCGGGCCAGGCTCTTGTTCCTGGCTGGGCAGTTTCTGCTGATAAACTCTCAGAAGAGGCCTGACTATGGGGGCATTGCTGGTCTTATCCCTTCCCAGACCCAAATCAGGGAAAAGCTTTCCAGCCTGGAGTGAAGGACTGGGGCTGACTGGTGTGGAGAGGTACCCAGGGCCTCTTTATGAACCAATTGATGTTCTATCAAGAGTACCCTATGTTTTGCTTCTAGGTTTAACTTTTGCAAACATTTGTATATTCATCAAGTTATTTTACACTCAAAAGAGCTGAGTTAGGTGAGCGTAGGTTCCATTCCACTCTGCATGTGAAGGAAGAGAGGCAGAGAGATGGTCAATGCTTTGGTCAAGGCTCAGAGGAGCCTAGAACGCAGGTCTCCTGGCTTCAGTTCCAGTTATTCCAGCTGCAGATTATGCGGTTGAGTGCATGATTCCACGCTAGCCATGTGGATGCGTAAGGTAGCGTATGCAGAGAGGAGGCCTCTTTACCTGTCTAGGGTTCATCCATTGGCTCCTCTGTTCTTCGGCCCCAGTTGCCCATGGTGAAACACAGTAGAGTAATTGCCACCCTGAGGTAACCTAATGCACAGGCCAGAGGAATGAGGAGTGAGCTGTAGCTTCCTTCTGTCTCATGCTGTCTTTCTTATTCCGGTAAGCCTGATGTCTCTATTGACCTCCCCGGTGGGGAATGGGTTTAAAGTGGTAAGTTCGATATTTGTATTGACTTCTCCAGTGGGGAGTGGGTTTAAATTCCAGTCGGCCATATAAAGGTTAAACCAAAGACTGGGAGCCTAGAAAAGATGGAGACCAAGGGAAATTGTGACCTTTTAGAAGGGACCCACGCCTCTCTGGACTGAGTTAGCTAAGTCACTGCACCTTCTGGAGCAGGGAGGAAGGATGAGGTCAGCTCAGGAGGCTCTGCTGGCTCTGGGCCATGTGAGGGAACTCTACCTCTGCCTGTCCTGCACCGGCGTTGGGAGCAAGGACTGCTGGAAGGTGGGGTACCGCCAGGCTTGCCCATTGAGAACATTTCTCCCATGTCCCTATTCTGAGCGACCTACAGCTGTCTTTCCCGACAGCTGTGTCCCTGAGCCTAGCTTGGGTTTCTTGTGGGGACAGGGAGTGCTCCAACACCCACTGTCTACATCCTGTATCAGGAAAGCCAGGTTCTTACCCCACCAGTGCCTCTCCTCCCCTCCTCAGTCCTGCTGTTTCTTTTCATAGTTTAAAAAGTTAGGAAAATATTTTTCAGAGCTATAGTTTCTTCTGAAGGATCTCAGCTTCCTTCTGCCGGGAGTGAGTCTTCAAAGATCATTTTATCTATTGATCAACGAGAAAATATTTACTGAGCGGGAGCCACGTTGTGCATTGCGTTATATGCATTGCGGAATGCCACAGTCTGGCCCTAAACACCCTTCCAACTTCATTTAGGTAAGAGGAATAAACGATGTCATAAATATAAAGCATTTCCAATGGTGTCCATAGTCAACACACAATAAACATTAGTTCCTGTTATTGTAATTCCGTCCCAGCATGACCCCTGGCCCCGATATTCTCCCACCTCTTTACTGTGGCTGTCTCGCTGGAATGCCCCCGCCCCGATGCTCTGGTCTGCATGCTCTGGCCTCCCCTATGAGCACTGCTTGACTCTCCAGTCACACTGCCCTCATCTGGGCTGCCTCCAGTGGAGGGTGGCTTGTTTTTGTCTGAATCCAGTCTCTAGATCGGGGGTTCCTCAAGGGCAGGGACCACATCTGATCTCAGTTTCTAGCAGTGTGGATGCTCAGGACACTTCTGTGGAATGAATGACCAGTACTTGCCTATCACTTCATGGGGGAGGGGGCTTTCTGTGGGTTGGGGGCATATAACAGAGGCTTTCTGGAAGAGATGGCATTAAGCTCAGCCTTAGAGCAGTGTCTGCCTGCCTTCCCCTGGGTGATTTTGATTCAAAAGTATCTGACCTGGAGTTGGGGAATCTGTTTCTTGGAGAAGCTACTCAGATTATAAGACAATCATTGTGGCTGAGATCTGCTACCTTAAAGATGATGGCTTGCTCTGGTGACTGGAGAGGAGTGGGCATCCTGGGGGAGAGAGAAGGGTGTATGGTGTGGCCAGAAATGGGGATGCCTAAGGCCTTTTTGGGAAATATTGAGAAACTCAGTCCAGCTGGATTAGAAAATCTATATGCAGAGTAGTGGAATATGACATTTGAAAGATGAGCAGGGATGCACCGTAGTGGGCCTTTGATGCCAAGCCAAGGATTAGGCCCTTATGTAGCGGGCAGGGAGGGGGCAACCCCTGAGAATTTCTGAGAGAGTAACTTGATGACAACCATAAAATTTGGCTTTATTTTAAAGCCCAAGGGAAGAGTCCCAAATGTCCTCTTATCACCCATTTCAAGTGCTTCTTGTTGTCTAACCTAAATCTTTCCTGCTATAATCAAAGTCTGATTTTGTCTCATAGGAGTTGGAAAACAGCTGGACAGGGCCCAGTGACTGGAAAGAAAAGTCATTCTCCCATTTCTGCCAGAAAGAACCCACATATCTTGGTGGAACCAGAGTGTGTGCCAGGGTCCAGTGCCAAGCTGGCAGAGCTCTGGGGCACGTGAGGGCTCTGAGGCCTGTGCTGACCCCCCTAAGGGTGTGGTTTTGGAGTAATTGGAGCCCCTGTGGAATTAGAAGCCCTACATTTGTCCCTGGGGTGTTGGTCCCCCCCCTGTCCCCCAACACTAGCGTATGTGCTGTCCCTTTGAAAAGCTTGCAGGCATCAGTACAGGCATCTCTACCTCTCCTCCATTGTGAAAGTAAGAGATGAGGTGGACAAAGGTCTCTGACTCGGGGAGATAAGGGCCTAAAAGAAGAAAGACAGGAATGAGGGAGGGGCACAAGAGAAGACGTTATGGGGGGGAGGCGTCACTGTTTCTCACCCCAGCTTGGTTGGGGTGCCCATCTGACACCTGAAAGTGGGATCTGCCAGGAACTACAGAGGCAGCAGGTAGGTGTCTAGTTAGTCAGTCTTGTCCTTGTTCCCCTCCAGTCTGCAGGGTTAGACTGTCCCCAGGCTAGGGGAGTGATGGCTAGTTAGTCAGTCTTGTCCTTCCATGGTCCTCCTCTGCAGGGTTAGACTGTCCCCAGGCTAGGGGGAGTGATGGCTAGTTAGTCAGTCTTGTCCTTGTTCCCCTCCAGTCTGCAGGGTTAGACTGTCCCCAGGCTAGGGGAGTGATGGCTAGTTAGAGTCAGTCTTGTCCTTCCATGGTCCTCCAGTCTGCAGGGTTAGACTGTGCCCAGGCTAGGGGGAGTGATGGCTAGTTAGAGTCAGTCTTGTCCTTCCATGGTCCTCCTCTGTCGTTGCTCTTGGCACATCCCTCCACCTGTCATCTACAGGAGTATTGGGTGGAATTCCAGGGACCCCGATCTTTAAAAAAGAAAGCCTTTCTTGAATAGGGAATTTCTTCCCCCCTGGGCTCCCAGGGCAAGTGGAACGTTCCATTTAAAGGGTGACACGAAAACAGGTGAGCTACAGTGCAGAAAAGAGGACTCAAAGACACAGGTGGGGGGAGTGTGGCTGAGCCATTCATTCTGCCCATCTCCACCTCTGCCATCCTCTTATCAATCTGCTTGAGGGCACCTTGCTTCCTGTGCCCTGATCCGAAAATGCCAGGACAGCAGAATATGGCCCTGGGACACCTAACAAGGCCAGGTAAGAGGACATCCTTTCAGAAGACTCTGTCCCTCCCATCTGGGGACCTTCACTTTCCCACCCACCTGGGCTACTGTGTTCCACAATTTGGTGGTGGCACTGTTCACATTGTGCTGTATGGGAATAGCCCCCATTTGGGTCGTGCAGAAGCTGGGAAGTCTGTGCCAGCAGATAAGTGTCCACAGAATCAGACACTTTCTATGTTCTAGGCAAACAATAGGGACCTTTCCAGGAAGCTTGGGGGAGGGAGTAGCCTGTAAGAGGATCCCTGGGTGGATGCTCTGTGGGGTGGCTTGAACAGGTTTCTGCATTTGCTGCTGATTGCTTAATTAGGCACCTACCTGGTGCTCTCTGCTAATGACCACGTCTGCCAAGGTGATGACAGATAAAAAGGTGGATAGCTTCAGAGTGCCAGGTGAAGTTCTTAAGGACAACCACTTGAGAATGGGGGCGTGGAGGTAGAGCATCACGTGATTTCCTTGCACCAGTACAGAATACAGACTGTCATAGAGAGAGAGAGTATTTTCTCTCCACGGACTGAGAAGAGAAGCAGTAGGCTTAGGACCCATTTCTGTCTACAATATTGACGTTCTATGTGAGCTTCAAACTCCTGGCTGTGGTTTGCCCTCTTGAGAAATTGGGAGGTCATGCCCTATGTCCGGGGAGTGACCTAGGCCAGATGAGCCCAGGAATGTGCATGTTTCTGGAGGTAGCCTCTCTGGGGTGGAGGGAAACCTGGTGTTTGCCCAGAAACCTGTAAGTTAGATTGGAAAGAGAGCCAGGTGGGGAGCTCGGATGGTTGTGTGGAGGAGTGTATCACTGAGATAATGAACTTCAACCATATAAACGGTTGGGAACCATTCTAGGATTTGAAGCTGAGTTTTGAAAATGGGCTGAGGGCCTTACTGAAAATGTCTCAGAGTTTCTCAGAGGGTGTACTAGAGTCAGGCTGATGCTGGTGATTTTCTGCTACTGGCTTGGGGCAGTGGCTGCACTTAAGTGCTTGTGATTCTTCCATCCCTGTCCCCAGCACTCCCCAGCCCATCTTTCTAGAACTGCGGCTGTTGGAATATGGGCAAAGTAGTCCCCTGGCCCTCTCTTAGGTGAAGCAGCCAAATATTTACAAATAGCAAGTCTACTTAGAAAAGGTGCCAGGACCCAGGTACATGTTGTGTTTGTGCTGCCCAAACAACGCTATGCTTCATGGGCTCCTGAAGGCCACAGCCCTGTTGTGAGGCCCAGAGCTAGGCGCCTGCAAAGACATGCTGTGGGAAAGCACAGGCTGTGCACCATGAGTGAGCAGGGAGATGCCACTTTGCCCCTTAGGTGTTTCTGGGACTCTTGCATCCTGGCTTTGGACCATCTTTGGTCTTGTTTCCTCCCTCCCAGGCATCAGGAAGGCCTGAATGCCTCAAGAAGTGTGTGTGGGGGGGGGTGTCTGGTGAGGGACTGTAGGACTGTTGTGTGCTGTTTTTCTCTTCCCTGCTACTGATGGAAATAATCATTTTTGCCCATTTCAGGGACAGAGTGAGATTGGCAGAGATGACCAACCTTCATGGAAGTTTTGGACTGTAGGAAAAAGGCTGAGTTTTGAAGCTGGGCAGACCTAGCTTTGAATTGTGGCTTTGCCACTTACTGGCTGTGTGACTTTGGGCAAGTTAGCTAACACTTCTAGTCATGAGTTCCTTGTTCTGTAAATGGGAATACTACCACCTACCTCACAGAGCTTCTCTGAGAATTAAATGAGACAATATGTATAAAGTGCCTATCCAGCTGGCCTGAGTGCTAGGCATTAGCATTTTTACGTAGTACCAACTTAATGCCTATTATGAGAAATGAGGATAAGGAATGTGCTGAGACCAGAGGAAATGCTTTGGCATAAGGGATTCGGTTTAGCTTTTAGCATATATTTTCTGAGTTTAAGGACTTTAAGACCCTCATAGACATGCGTGATTGTGAAGTTTCCTCCTACAAGGAAATAAAATGATTCCCTTTACAGTGTTACCTGAGTGCTTTCATGTTGGGAAGCAGGAAAAGGAACTATATTCAATTTCATTCAGTAAACATTTTTGAGTAAAGGTATTTCCAGTTCCAAAGAGTCAATGATTTTGGGTCTTTAAAAACCCTTTGAAAATCCTGGAAGTAAGAAATATTTTAAAACTCTATTATATTTGGCAGTTATCATTAGTTTTTTGTTACTCAGGAAGTCTCAATCTGTTTAGTTCCAGAACTAGAAACACTGGGTGGAAGCAGAAAAGCTTTCTGACGGCTTTCTAACTCGTCAGCAATGGAACAGGCTATCTTCCAAAGTAGTGAGCATGCTGGCCCTTGCATGAGTTCAAGCAGCATGTGGATAATCACCTTAATGCTGCAGAGGCCTTTTCCTGCACTGAGTGGGAAGGCAGACTCTTTGGTGCTGAGATCCATCCCAGATCTCATTCTGGAATCACCGGAATCCCCCAGCTGAGGATGGGGCGTTTCTCTACCCTGTAGGTTAATGCACCAGAGATTAGAATTAGGAAAAAATCCCCCTGGGACTTCCTGACTTCCTTCTCCAAAGCAGAGCCGCTTTTATTTGGATCCAGCCTTGGCTCTGACATCTCTCCTCTCACTAACTATTCTTTTTTTTTTTTTTTTTGTCTTTTTGTCTTTTTCCGTGTCCGGCAACGGATCGCAACCCTCAGTGTTGCCCCCGGACCGGACCGGGACCGGCAACGGGATCGCAACCCTCGGTGTTGCTCCCGCGCCTCGCTCAGCCAGTGAGCGGGAACCGGTCTGCATGTGGGATCCGACCCCTCGGGCGGGAGTGCCGCCGCGCTTCCCAAGCGGCGCACTGTAGCAGTGCGCCACAGGGCCAGCCCTCACTAACTATTCTTTTTTTTTTTTTTTTGTCTTTTTGTTTTTTTCCGTGTCCGGCAACGGATCGCAACCCTCAGTGTTGCCCCCGGACCGGACCGGGACCGGCAACGGGATCGCAACCCTCGGTGTTGCTCCCGCGCCTCACTCAGCCAGTGAGCGG